>NC_082341.1:62017260-62102260 GCF_027477595.1 Haemorhous mexicanus
TATATTTGTAGAGTAAGAGAAATTTACACTCCATTTTTCATGAGAGTCTTCCCTCTCCTCTTTCCTGTTTTCCTTTCTGTAGACTACATAAGAATAAGATTGCTTTCCAAAGGAGTTTAACTCTATGATTATTTTTATTTTTTAATTATTTTTATTATTTTAAGACTGTCATAACAATTAGAGATAAATAACATAGGACTTGAAGACTTATAACAAAGAGATGTGGGGATGTGACAGAGGTTGGGAGATGTCTAGATTCCAGGTGGATGTCAAAAGAAGACAAACTGTTTCCTTGAAAAAAATGAGGCTCTGTTAGGACATGGGACTAATGTAAGTGTCAGTCCATTAAGATTTAGCATTTGGGATCCTATTTTTTTCTTTTGGGCATGACAAAATTAATTGCAAATACATTAACAATTAATCCATAAACCTGTGCTGAGTGCCTTGAAAAGACACGTGAATAGGATTTGTATCTCTTGAAATCCACTGCCATTACCAGAGCTCAGTGTTGAGAAAGAGAGGTGTTTTGCTCTTGAAAATCTAACAACCAGTTTTGCAATGTCACCAATTTTTTTCAATCATCCAAATACCACCAATTCAATTAAGCTCATAAACTTCCTACCCATAGTTCTCTGGGATAAGCAGCTCCATTTAAAAGTGAATGCGGACGAGCTTGTGCTGTCCGTGTGAAATATTGTTCAATCAACAGCCAAAGTTTTACTTGTCAGTTTTGATATATCCGATAATAGCTGTAGGTTGTTTTGCAATGTCCAATGTTCTGTGAAGATGGGCTTTTCATATTCTTTATTGTTTTTTTCTGACAAAATGTTGCCTGGACTTTTGCAGTTTTGTGAAATGAAACAACAGTAAAAACAATATATAATTTAACCCTCATAGACCTAGCTGGACTGCAGATAAGCATCTTTCCCAGGCTTATGGCTAGTTTTGGCCAGGATATAATGAGTTCCTGTTCATTGATCCCTTATAAGCATCCTCAGTGATTGAACATAACCCCATGCACAGCAGGCAGTCATTCATTTGTGCCCCTTTTCAACTCCATTTTAATCAGCATTTGACACTGTTGAAGATCAAATCCATAATTAAGCTTCGCAGACAGTCAGAGTTTTGGTAAATTAAAGCAAAAAAAAAAAAAAATTGGAGATACTTTTGTAGTCAAGCATCTATAAAAATTCTGCATTATATACTCTTGGTGCCCAATGATTTATTTGTACTTAATGGCACTTTGTTTCTTTTTTTTCTCATTTTCTCTGCTGAGGTTATTACCCTGCATTATTAACACACTCATGTGTGACTCTATTTATTTTTTACTGGTGGGAATACACTTTTTTAGAAACAGCTGTTTATTGTATATATGGGTTTAAAGTAAAGGTACACAAACACACTCACAAATCAACTTAATAAGCACCCTGATAAATAGCACGGCTGCTTAATTGGGACAATTGCTAGGGAACAGATTCAATGACCCCAATCAGTGAATTAATGGCACACCTAGTTGTGAAAAGTCCATTTAAATGATATGCTTGGTGTTGTCTGCTGCCTAGTCACAGTAGTTAACAGGTGTGAATTGGTGTTCATAGCATAAATTTCCTGCTGCTTGACCCTTTGTTCACTTCAGGTTGCTTCTCTACTCTTTCATAGTTGCTAAGTGAATGGAAATGACTGGATTTATCTTAAATTTATCAGACTATATTAACACCTTTATAACAGCTAATTTTAAAAGTAAGATTATTTAGAGAGAGGTCTATGGGGGAACCTTTCTAATTATTTACTGGATTGGCAAAATGAAACCCATTTTCCATGCCATATTCGGTTGCATTCTTTTAAAGTAAGTAAATTCTAGAGTAACTAATAAGACTGAATTTTAGACAGAACCTCAATTTATTAATCTGGTTTCTGGGGGAGTGCACTGTTTCTGTGAACTTTGCCGATTCCCTGATTAAGGGCCCTGTAGGAACAGCTAAATAGTGTAATATCTAAACTGTCTGATTCCTCTTCCCAGAAGTGGACATCTCTGACTCCTGAAATCCACTAAGAGCAGTGGGCTGTGCGTCCTGCAGGCCAGTGTGCTGATTTGTCTGCTCAGTGTTTGGTTTCTGAGGGTGGTAAAAATCAGTCTGCACAATTGATAAGGCTAGATTTAAAAACAACACTGACAAAACTATTTTCCCCTCCATGTTTGTGATATCTGGAGGTTGATAAGTGTAGGGCTCTTTTGTTTTATATTTCCTTTCTCATCCTTAGGAAGTTTATCCCTTATGGAAACAATGCTGAAGGAACAGAAGCATAATAAAATGACTAAAGTAAATAAGCATGTCTTTTTCTCTTCCTGACTGAATCTGTACCTTAAGTTGCACTGTCTTTAATGGGAGTTTGTCAGCAAAATAAAACTGTTCAGCTGCTTTCTCTGAGTTGCCATCAAGCAAATCTGACCAGATTTGAAAAAGCTATCCTGTCATAAAGTTTTATAAGTATAGCTGAAAGATTTATAGACGCAATCATATTAAAAACCTTATTTTGTCAAAGAAGATGAAAGAAGAGGAATCCATGAAGTTCATGGTCTCTGAAATGCTCGAATACAGGATGGATGGTACTGAAAACCTGGTTATGTAGTGTCTTATGTTTCAATACACAACAAAACTGCAAGCATGTCTATACATCCCAGGAGTTTCATGTGTGAGGGAAGAGCAGGAACAAATGATCTATGGCTGCCATATGACATTCAGCGGGCAGTTCAACACTTCACTGGCTCAGCTGATAGCCCTGGTAGAGTACGTCAGAGCTAAAGATCCATCCCCAATGCCAGCCATCCAGAGCATGTTACAACTTCAAGGCAAACTCAAGACACTAAAACTGTCTGTGGAGTGGTAAGGGAGATGGAATAAGTGGGTGGGACGGCATTAAAAAAGGGCTTTCATTCAACCCCTATACTTTATTCACTTCCAGTCTTTTCTGAGGCCACTGAATCAAATTGCTTTGCCAATAAGTAACCAGAGAGAGAGCAATACCTTTTTCTCTTTCATTTTAAGCAAACCAATGTCTCTTTTAGAAAATAACATAGAAAGTTTTAAAATGTAGTTTTGCTTGGAAATCTTTTAAAATGAAAGGCCTCCTGGGCAACAGTTAACAGCAATGTTAGTAAAATGGCAGGGTATGACACTACAGGTCTTGGCACAGTAAAAGAAGCCATTTGCTGTAGGAGGTATGTAAGAGAATTGTTAACACTGGCAAAATGAGTTTCAAAGTCCAGTTTCACTCCTGATGTAACAGCTAACTAACCACACCTTGAGATATAGCTCCACCAAGAAGGAAAAGGACCCTATGGAGACAGATACTTGTGCATATGCACGGCTATAGGTATATATTCTTAATAAGAAAGCAGTAGATAGGGGATAGATATCAGATTTTTTTTTTTAATTTTACTTTTTTTTGATTGCACATATTCTTCTCTGTCAGCTCTTTGACTGGACAGTGCCTGAAATAGCAAGCAGAGCTGTTTTGGCCTACTGCCCTATTTAGGAAACATTGACCTGATGACAGCTGTTCATTTCTTTTCATATATCTGCTTTTCTTCCTTTGTTTTGGAGTTTCACTTCCAAGCAAGAACACCTTCAAATAGCTAAAGACAAGCTTTAATTGAAAACTTGAACACAACGCTGAATGTGTCACAGTGCTTGGACAGTCACTGTACACAAACATTTATGTTCAATGAAAGGAAAGTCCCACTAACCAAACCAAGCTTGATTGGAATCCGAGACTGCCAAGCAGTATTTGTCAGGCATAACTACAGCACAGAGGCAGTAATACACTGTTTTCAGCCAGATGGATATAGGGAGGTCAACAAGGGACCTAAGGGCTGCCTGGCTGGAGGTATTGCAAATGCTGTAGAAAAATTTTTGAAAAACATTCTACTCTGGACAATGGAAAGTATCTAGTAATTGTTCTTCTCATGGAGATTCAGTCAATAACAGCTAAAATAGTTTTTGGGTTGTTTTTCTTTTTTTATTATTTCAAACTCTCTACTAATTCAGTATAGCCCCAGAAATTACATAAAACCATGACAGCAGTCAGGACATACACAGCAGTGTAAAGCATCAATTAAAACTAAATATGTATGCTGTATGAGGGCATCAAACTATTTATATACTTTTAACTCTTTACATTCCAGAGGATGAAATCCTTACATAAGTGTCTTTTTGGTTATTTGCTTAGACCACATTATCAATATAATATAAGCTGTATCAATATAATATAAGCTGTTCTCTAATTTTTTTTTTTAACCCTAAACTGATATTTAGTATTAAATAAAGTGACTGACATGTGAAGATACCTTGCACAGTGTGGCAGAGATCTTGTTAAATTATCTGTGATATTGGGAACTTGCAGGTCATTGACTATCCCAATTTAATTTGGCTAGTACAGGACATTTCTAATAATTAATACTGTAATAACACTTAATGATCTGCACTCATGCAATCTGAAAAACCAGCTAATGGTGCACTTTTTAGCGACTGCACAAACAGCAAGTTTTAAATTTGTCAAATGCTGCTATTTCAGCATCCCACAGTCATGCAGTAGACCCTGCCTGTGGGGCTATCACTGATCCAGTCACTAGAGACTTGGCCAAGACGTAGCAAGAAGCAAAGGACTTGGTCTCAAGGGGGGTGTTCCTTTGGAATTAAAAGTGGGAGCACTGTGTTCATAAGGAACCACTAACACTCCTTATTTCCCTCTTGTTCCAGGGCTGTGAACAGAAGGGATAAGAAGATAGAGAGCAATGGAAGATCACAATTAAAAAACCCAACCCAATGTGTTTATTTATCTCATAGTGGTTTGTTAATTTTAGAACTAACTTCTCTTTGAATTCCTTAATCATAGTCTCTACATGAAATGGTCTGGTTGATATAAATGTAGGCTTTATCCTGTAGTCAGGGCAATAAGGTCATTGGCTCTGGTTTGTATACTGCAAAGTAGGGGAGTTTAACCTTCTGAAAGAGTAGATGGACATGGCTTTTTACATGTATTTCAAACATTGTTTTCATGGTGAAGGTTTTAGGAAAAATTCCCATTGGTCTATAATGGAAATGACTTTTGAAACTAACAATTAAAAGAAAATCAACAAATTTCAATTCTCACTCCCAACTATAACCTATGCTTAGGAATGCACACAAATTATCTCCCTGGTGTTATAAATTCAGGTATATTTATCCGTGAAATAGATTTGGGCATTCTTTAAAACAGCAGAATTTCACTGATCACTCTAGTCCAAATAAGAGCACTAAGTTATAATTTTCTATCCCACACTTCAGGATTATGGAGCTGCTTTTCATTATACTGTGGTCCTTGCTTTAGAAAGTGGTTTTATTGGCAAACAGTGATTCAAATAAAATGAGAGGGTAAACATTGCACCCTTCCCTGAATGCAGAAAGGGAAGCTCAAGAAAGAAAATGGTTAACTACCATGATGAGAGTAAATGAATGAGAGTAGAGAAACATCTCAGTTTGACTGAAAGACAGATCTCATGTGAGTTGATAGAGGAATCTACATGAAAAAGATCTAAGTGAAACAGCTTAGACTTGGAGGGAATGAAAAGAGGTTTATCCTCTTCCCTTAGTTTAACTACAAATCACGGACTTCCCAATTAAATCAGGAGTACATGAAGATTTATTAAAAAAAAAAAAAAAGCTTTATTTTGTACATTTCAGGATTACCTTTATCCTTGGAATTTTAAAATTAATATTTTTAAAAATCTTTTATTAATTTGTTGCTGTGCTTAGTGGTGGGAGCCAGCAATCATGAAAAACAGATCACACTGCTTGAGCACTCCAGCAAAAGAGGATGGCATTTGTGCTTTCTCTTCACAATCTTTTGATATGTACAAATCAATAAAATCCTGTCTTGTAACTAATTTGCTGGTATGTGGACTCCAGTGGAGAAAGAACTAAATTTTAATTTTTTCTTAACAGTTTTAAGAAGAGAACAGGAATGTGGAGGGAAGTTTCACATCTCTCTTCTCCTGAGGGCTCTTTTAATAAGGTTTAAATGCCAGAATTATATAAGGTTGATATTTTAGTGAGATGGATACATACCTTTATATCCAGCTGTAAAAGAAAATGTCCATTCCTTGTAGAAGGTGACTCACCTACTTTAGAACATAATTAGTTCAGTTTATCTGGGTGTAGAGACTGCTGTAATCACAGACACACTCCTTACATGCAGCATCAGGGCCTCATCTGAAATGATGATTGAACTGTGAGAACTCAAAAGTGAAGGACAACTAGCCAAAATGAAATCCATGTGATCATTTTCAAAATGGTTAAAAAACCTCACTGTTTTGACTGGCAGTGTAATCCTGGGTCTAGTAATTTCAAGAGAAAAAAATCCCATTGTTTCTAGTGGATGTAGTCTCATCCTACTTTATGAAAATAGTAACATACCCCTTAGTTTATTTATGATTTATTGTCTCTTTTTTCTTGTTTTTCATTCACCCAAAAAATCACTAATATTTGTTAATCTAGAGAGGTCTAAGTGCATGCAAATAAGATCCTAAGTGTCCCTCAAATCTGTTAAAAAAGGCACATAACTAATCTAAACCATTTTATGAGTTATTAGTTTCCACTGCAGATTAAATTAGCAAGACACAGGATTTTTTTTTCATTTTTTTTCTTTGTATCACATTACAATATCGCATTGCATTAGGATATCAGAAGATGCACAAGGCTAATGAAAAAACCAAAAACATAGAAACAGCTCATTAAAATTCATGAAGTTCATGCAGGCCCTAAAAGGTGAAGGCATATGTCCTTTCCATGCTTATTTAAAGTTATCAGTCAAAGAAATAAGCAAAAGAGAAGTAAAATGTTTGTAAAACTTTCATGTATAATTTTGATGGATGCAGATTCATGCATTAGTGTGTGGTTTCACACATTGTTAACAAAGACTACTGAGTCTAGAAACTTAATTTAGCCATTTATTTTACCTCTCTAGTGATAAGAATACCAGTCATGACTCCTGTCTGCAATAACTGGAATATCTACAATAACAAACACAATTCATTCTGGTTTTATTTTATTCATTCCCCCTTTTTCCTTTTTGTTTTAATTTCTCTGGTCTTTCTTCTGCTTCTTTTTCTTTTTTTCTAAGATTATATATTTATTTGATTTGTAAATGTACTGAAGCATAACTCCCCCATATATGGCTGAAGCAAATATGGCTAAGCAGATGATGGCCATTTTGCCTCACAAAAGACAATGCCTTTTCTTTGCCAGGCCATGAGACAAAACACAAATCAGCAGATCCCCAGAGTATCCTTAAAAGCCCAAAGCATAAATGACTGGGAGAAAACATGAGTCTGTCATTGATATAAACAACTTTAGTCAACAGCTTGTGTTGAAGATGGACTTTCTTGTGCCATTTTGTTTATTAACAAGAAAAAAATCACTGAATTTTATTTTTTTAAACTTGAGGAAATAGAAGGAAGTTCCAGTTGGCAGTAAAACACTGGAGAGCTAATGCAACCGCAAAATTTAATTCATCTTTTTCTGAGATTTTCTGCTTCTACTCTTTGAAAACTGTTGTCATAGGTGAAAGGGATGTAAGATTTATTTCCCACTATGCCAAACTTGACGAATATCCAAGTTTAATATCAGTCTTAAAACATGTAAGTAAAGTAAACTAATGCCAAGAAATATTCTTAATTCCTACAGAAATCAAAGTTCAATGAAACTCAATAGGATTTTCAGGTATTCAAAACTGTCAGTAGAAAAGAAAATGAAAACTATCAAAATTTTGTTTCTATATGGAATAAATTACACTCAGCAGAAGAGATTCTCAGCACCTCCTCAATATGTGTGAGACAACAGTGTTGAGTTTTAGTAAAATATGCTCTGTGTTTTATTCAATGCACATCTGAATTGAGATCCGAATTTTTGAAGCCCAATTGAAAATATATGGGCAGTACTTTCTTAACTCAGACACCCCCAGTTTATGTTAGTCTAGAAGTCCTCTTAACTATAAATGTTCAATCTATTTTAAGATCTGGCACAGGGATTGCACCACGTGTTCTTCAGCATCCTCTGGCAATTTTTTGTGACCATTTTTCCTAACAAAGAGAGCTGCTTTTAAAAGATGTTTTGAATTGAATCAACATCTTTAATGTTTTATCTGAAATTCTATGACTTTCCAAAAAGACATGCTATGGTCATCCGTGTCACTTTACTTAACTGGCTTCCTTACGGTACTATTGCATTTACAGTTTGTTATCACAGTCCTAGTTTTTCTGTAACAATCACTGAAATAACTCAGGCATTCAATCCTGGCAAGCCACAGACTATTCAGCCCTTTGAAATTCATAGATTTAACAGCATAGTGTCAGATCATTTTTCATAACCCTTGTTTCCTTGTCATCATGTCATAGCCAGTAAAGAGCTGCTAGATTAGTACAAATATATAAATCTTTTCTCAGCTTCACCTCACTGCTGTTTAATACTACTTTACTACACCACCGTGCTTACTAGTTTAAAATACCTTCTGTTTGGAGAAACGCATATTTATTATTATTATTAGGGAGTTTTTCTTCAATTTCCCTGAGCACAGGCTGACAGCTGCATAGCACTTTGTCATTTATCATTGTACACAAGATCTGTCAACTTGGGAAACAATTTCAATAAAAAAAAATCTGCATGAAATTACTTTGCGAGGGGAAAGAAAAGCCCCAGTTCTGTCTATTGTATGTGCAATTCTGTGCCTCTGTTTATTTTTTTTTTTTTTGCCTACTTTTTCTCTCTCTCTTTTTTTTCTTTTTTTAATTTTGGCTGTGAAAGGTACTTAATGTACCAAAAACAATTTGTAAAAGCATTATTTCACCAATTGGAAGTGTGTACGCCTTGCTGAGGTCTCCCTTATCTAACTGTTGCTAATACATTTTCATGCTGTGCTCTTATGGCTTCATTTTACAGTTGACGAGATCACCCACTCCATGCTGTGTTGGAAATGGGACCCTCGTCACTCTAGTCCACAGAGTGCACTTAACATGTGAACAACAAACAACAAAAAGTTGCTGCTTTAAAACATCTTCTTCATCCCTTTATCCTTTTGTTGGAAACTTAGCCTTGCTTTTGTGGCTCGGCTTAATAAACTGAAGCATAACAACCATGTAAATCAGAAATCCCATACCTATCAAAACAGGAGGATTTACTCACCTATAGATTCTGCTGAGTTAACCTCAGAGGAGGTCAATAACACTCCACAGATTCTTCGAAAATATATAGCACTCATCCTCTGCTGACCTCATCCTCCTCAAAGTTTACATCAGGAGAAATATTTTTTTTTCCATTATACAGCATTTTTCTTTGCTTTGGTTTTATTCTTATACCTCTTGTCCTGTAACAAGATAAACATCTAAGGCCTGCAGTTAATAAAACCAACTGGGGCAATAATTGCTGTGAAATTATTTTCTGGACAGCTGAAAAGGAGGGATCAGTGTTAGAGTCTCCTGTTTTCCACCCTGTCAGTGTTTTCTCCAGCTATGGATTTGTTGTCATCAGCGCCTGATGATTCTGCTGACACCCCTGTCAGAAAATGAATTTTTCCCTCCCCACTTGATTGACTCCATTCATAGCATGTAACTCTGTCAAAAAGTGCCACTCTCAAGCTCACTCACTCATGTGTTTGCATTTTCAACACCAAAGCTGAGCGGACAGAGAGACACATAAAACCACAAAATATTCAGAAGGCATATTTCACCCTTAATTTATAGTTCTTTTATTGTCCTGGTGAAATGCCATGTGTTCCATGCTTTAAATCATTTGACTTCAGAAATACTTCTTTTGGAGGAAGTTTTGCTGATTTTGTACTTGAATTAAAGCACAGATGTTAAGTTCTGTCATCTTTTTTGATGAAACTAATATTTGAATGTAAGTCATTAATGCCTCTCAGTTTCATATATTATTATTGATAAAAATATGCCTTTCATAGAAAACTAGTTTGTGTTAAAATGATAGTTGTCTTCAGAACTTGGTCCACAGAAGTAACTCAGTAATAATGTAAAAAGTAGAAATTGGGGGATCTTCTAGAGCCTGAATTATTCAGACCAAATGATTGCAGGGAGAATTCTTGTTTGTGAGGAACCAATCAGCCTTTAGTGGCTGTCACTGGACACTGCATTAAAATGCACAAAAATGCCTACAGGCAACCTACTTCCAGGATGCAAAGATCACAAATCTTTTCAAGTGTGAGCAGAAGGTGCTTCCATACCACAATGAATGGCATCACTAGAGGTCATCCCTGTAGCAGGCCCAACTGTTTGAGAAATCACTTCATTATACAAGGGGTAGAACAGAGTAGACTAGAGTACAGCAAGTTTTATAAAAACATACACAAACCAGTTTGTGGCACCACAAGGACTGATTATTATTGTTAATAAGATGCTGGTAAAAAATTCAGAGATATTGGAAGAAAAAGGCTATCAACAAAATGGAGAGAAAAGCTCTCAGTAACATTTGTTTGACACTGCAACAGTGTTTTTAGAATATGCTCTTATCTGCACTTGCACTGGCATCAATAAGACACGGCTCAGTTGATGTTAATAAAGTTATACAGGTGCTAAGAGCTATTATACAAAAAATATATCATATTGATAAAAAGATAAGCACACATAAACCACCCAGTATATCCCAACCTCAATTAACAAGGCTTTGCATTTGACACCAGTGAAGGCAAATTTTACAACTGATATATGGTGTCATCACCAGCTGTAAGCAGTCTAGTAACCGAAAATAAAATCACCAGATGCTGTTCTCAGAAAGGTGTTGGACTTTTTCACATGATCGATGTTTTCCACAGTATTTTCATTTCAAAAGTGGAAGAAAAGTTGAGAGAAGAGAGAGGACAGCAGTACAAAACTCCATAATTTAAAATTACTTTAAATTTAGCAGTAATAACAAAGGGTTTCAAATGTATTCCTGTCATTCATTTTGATATAATTATCCTGACATAGATAAAGTTTTTCAGTATGGGATCATTTATTGGAATAACATGTTTTAAAAGAAGTTATGGTCATTTTTTTTTCCAGAACAAGTAATTCAAAGAAACTGTCAATTTATTTTTTTTAATAGTAATGTCTTCTATCTTGAAGAAAATAGCAAGGCTATTGTCTTTCCTTTTGCTTTAATTTCTGGGATTTGGTTCCAGCAGGCAAATTTCTTCCTCCAAGACAATTATAACTCTAAAAACAAATGAAATGTAATTACCTTTTTATTGACACATTAAAAGGAAATAAGTAGTATAATCAGCAGTTATATGCTTTCCTCAAAGGTGTTGCTTTCATAAGTATTATGATTAGCTAACAAGATTCGGAGAAGCAGGAGAAAATGATGGGAAGAGGGCTGTCATGAAAGAGTATTTCTTGTGATTTCTCGCAAAAAAGGAGTATAGCTAACACATTTTCATTAAATTGAGAGATGTAGGGGATAAAATTATCTTAGCAATTTTATATATCATTTCATATCACCTTTATGTACAATATTTCATGACTTTATAATTATGCTTCTCAAAGGCTTCATACTTGTATAATTTGGGAGCAAAAAATGTGGACGATTTAAACAAACAGTATCCACAAATGATACCTCTGGACCTAGAGTTTTAATAAAATATCTCTACAAATGATACTTACAGTCTCCACATAAACAAGGTAAGCCTTTCTGCTAAATTTTCTATGACAGACACTGAAAATTATCAGCCTTTTAAGAAATGACCTGTTAGAAGAAGATGGTTGTTGATCTTGAAGAGCTTTGATATACAGTACACTTATTTTTTTTAACCAACCTTCTGGACAGTAATCTCCAGTTTGAATGACAACTTTTTTTGCACTTTGACAGGTAGGCTTAAGTGCACAAGGATGGTTTTTTGATGGAAGTAAAGAAAGAAAAGTGTCTCATAATGCTTAAATTGTATCAACCTATTGCTAAAAGGAAAAAAAATCCCCTTTCTAAAAAACGAGAAAGAAATTACACAGGGGAGTAAAAAATTAACAAATGAGGAATGGAAACATTTATTCAAAGACATAAACAATAGCGTTTAAAGGAAGAAAAAAATCACAGAGAAATTAAAACCATTACCAGTTATTTTAGGAAATTAATGTTCAGTAATGTCTTCTGAGGATTTGACCAAAATAGTGCCAGTGTCTCACAACATTTTAGATGAAGTTACAAGCACACAGAGGAGAAGGCAGAACAGTTGATCCAAAAAATTACCAATCAAGGATCTGATTCACACAGGGGTTATTTGAAAAATGACTGTCTAGGCTGGAGCAGAGTGTCTCACAGACATTGTTGCTATGAAAAGAAGGGATAAGGAGAAGGAAGGACAAAAGAATGAAGAAGGGGCCTAAATGACAATAGTGGGAACTTCTATGACCTATTTTTCTTTTTTGAGGGAAAATGCAGAAATGAAGAGTCACGATAAAACACAAGAGTGAAAAAGGCAGAAAAGTTCTGTTTAGCAAGTCTACTTAAACTAATTGTTTCTTCTTGCCTGTTATTTATTACAACCCAAGTGTACAACCTAGTGTCACCCCACTCAGGTGGAAATGTGAGCATGTGGGCTATTTAATATAGTAATTTGCCTAATGTAGCACAATTACAGAAATGTGCTGAGTAACTTTGGGCTGATTCCCCAGGAAAGAATTCTTTATGGAGTGCCTACAAGGTACACCTGTGCCTCATTACCTGAATCGATATTTTTGCCATGTTGATTTGAAGGACAAAATAGACTTAGGAGATTCTGCTTCCATAATTACAAAGAACATAAAGAAGAGACATTAAAACTGGAAGAAAAACTTAAAAACCTGCCACACAGTACAACAGGACAGCAAAAATACAAGGCTAGCTCTTACTTTGCACCTAGGAGCCTCTGTACAGCAAACAATTCCATTTTGTTAACAAGCCACAAGCGTACACTTAAGAAGCAGGTGAACAAATGTAATTGTGAGAAGTACAATGGTGCTTCTAAAGTCTAAATTGTCTTCCTCTCAAGGCACATGTGTTCATCTATTGCATAGTATTTTTTGTGTGGTTTTATCTTTCTCCTCTGTTTTAAAACAAATTAATGACTTTCTCTTAACGACCTTAAAGGGGTTAAGGTGAAAACTTTAAAGGATTTCTTTTCAAACATGTCACATCTTCTGTTTCTGTATTAATAAAATAAAGTAATCATCATCCTTTTCTCTCTCTCTCTTTGAATTCCTGGCTCTGGTCTGGCCTGTGAGGTCAATACAGACTAAAGGCCATTAATATCTGATAACTGCAAAGGACTTGTACTAAACACTGATACTCCCATTATGATCTCTGGTGAATAGGTTTCCATATCAGAAAAATACCATTAGAGTTATCAGCAGCTGGCACAGTTTTAACCTCAGCAGAGGCCAAGGCACAAACAAACAGAGACTGAAATACCCCATTATCTCTAGAGGCACTTACTACGACTCGGAGTGCAGGTAGATTGGTGAGGTACCAGGGGGTAAATTTGCCCTCTGCTCCTGCCATACCCATTCCTTGCACAGATGTAACCTCCACGACTGACAATTTGACCACTGTGACTAGCTTTTCATTCAGTTTATTTGCTCTTAAGTCTTCTTTGCAGATACCCTTTATTCTAGAGAATCAAATACACTGGAAAATAATCCAAGTGTTAGGACAACTTCAACGGTAAGGCTGTGCTAAAATTGGTACTGAAAGCAGGACTTTTAATCTTTTACACTTTGATGACTGAAATTAGACTCCACATTTAAAACTCTTATTTTTCATAGGTCAGTTTCATTCTCAGTACTATATGTATGTCTTGTAAAGGAGAAGATCAACTTGCTGTGGCAGTACAAACACATAAATACTTCCTAAAACCCCCAAGATTATACCGCTTCACTCTCCAGTGGCTGACCCATATTTAACATATTTATCACGTCCACTTCTGCACAATCCCCCTCAGATGCAAACGGATATTATGATTTGAGCCTTACAGTCATAAACCACTTCACAGTGACACAGAAATTCCAGTGGCGTGCTGAGGACTTCCAAGTCACTTCCTTTCCCAAGTACTGCCAGCTGCACTAAGGTGATGTGTGTCTCTGGCTAACCAGTACTAAAACTGGCAGTCTGGTCTGGAATATACTTGTCTGTGGGTGCTAGGATTGGGATGAGGAGGGTGCATAAGGAGAGTTTTGTCTGGAGGTGAATCTGGATGTGACCAATGATTTTTAGCAGAGGCATGAGCAGCAAATACTCAAGGGAGCATAAACGTTGAAGAAAAGCATGTGGCATCCATGCTAGAGGGAGGCTGAAGGCAGGCTGAGAGAGCTGGGGCTGTTCAGTCTGGAGAAGAGAAGGCTCTGGGGAGTCTTTATCACAGACTTCCTGTGCCTGAAAGGGGCTTATGAAAAGGCTGAAGAGGGACTTAGAAGTAGTGGTAGGACAAGTGATAATGGCTTTAAGCTGAAGGAAGGTCAATTTAGATTAGACATTAGGAAGAAATTCTCAGCTGTGAGGGTGGTGAGGCATAGGCACAAGTTGTCCAGAGATGATGTGGATGCCACATCCCTGGCAGTGTTCAGGCCCAGGTTGGAAGGGGCCCTGAGTGACCTAGCCTGGTGGGAGGTGTCCCTGCCCATGGCAGTGTTTTTGAAAGGAAGTGATATTTAAAGTCCCTTTCAATCCAAAGTATTCTGTCATTTCATTATTTTATGACATTGTAGACATTATCACCTTAAATAGTGAAGAGATCTTAATGAGAAAGACTCACCACTAATCACATGCAGAGTCAATGCCACTGTACTTGTTGCTTGTTGTCTGGAAAGGAACATAAGTCCTTATGTGCAAGGTGGAAAAGCAAAAGATCTGAAAGTTTAATCTAAACAAGCTTCTACTTACCCATGTCTTCTGTTTTCACTCCCCATCTGCCCTCAGAAGGTAAAAATAAATTGTTGGAGTGTTCGCAGACCATGAGCACTTGCTGATGGCGTGGCACCTGGAATCAGAAAAAAAAATCTGCTGTATGTCTCTGTTGACTGGAAATTCATTTGTATATATGTGCTACAAATCACTATCTCCACCAACTGCTTGATATGGAAAGAAGAAAATGATGCTAGTAATGTATGACCCTGAGAGTAGAGGAATTGTAGCTATTTACATCAGTTGTCAGCAACCTGCTGCTTGTTTGCGGTGTTGCTGCATGGATATAGATAACCTCTCTGAAACATTAGCTGAGACAAAGCAAGTAATTCTTTGTTGACACATTGTCAGTTTCTAATTTGTTCTCAAACTGTGAGGTAAATCCTCCATCTCCACTGGAAAAAGGGCCTCTCTATCTCACATCAGTCTTTCTGCCCTTTTCACTTTCTATTCTCAGCTGGAAATGCAGTCGAAAAGGAGTTTCCTGCCCGGAAACTGATAAAACGTACCAACAAAATTATCTGGAGAGTTTAACCTTAGCTGTGGTCCCTTTACATCACCCTGAATAAAAACACAGAGCAATGCAGAAGGAAAACTGTGATCCTTATTACGGCAGCGTCAGAAATCAGGAGGGCTGCGGTTGCAAGGGACAGAGGTTATCCCTTGAACTTGAAAAATGTTGCTTTAGCTACAGAAATAAATGCCTCTGAGCCAGGTCTTGGTGAGCGAAAATGAAAAGCTGAGAAACAAAACCAGAGTGATGGCTCTTCATGAAACATCGTTATGTCATGAAGAAACAGCAAATACTGTGGCAAGGACTTCATCATCTGTCCACTCCTACTTCTTGGTACCTTTGAGGAGTCTGCACTAGGAATACAGTACAATGCGATGTGCTGGGAATTTCCTTGTGGAGAGACTGACCTGATTACATTTCACTGGGCATAGTAGCTCATTCTTCTTTCTGACTGCAGCTCAGATAGAAGACTGACAGCTGGACTCCATCACTTGGATTAATGGGTTAAAAGCTGACATCTTTTTAGTATTTTGGACTTTATTTTCTTTATCAGCTTGACTTTCATGCTCAGAGTGCTCTTGCCACAATATTCTTTTAAAAGTACACTTGTCAGGGTCCATTTGCTACTAGCTACCTTGATGGTGACATCAGCGATGGCTGCGCTTTACCTTTTGACCTTGGAGAGGCAGCAGATGGGCCCGGCAATAAATCCCGATTATTAGTGAAGGAGCCAATAGCTGGGAAAGGCTGAAATAAAAGTCGGGCAGTTTTACACTGCAGTTCTTATTATTTTCTTTGATATGGAGTTGTGGGCTGTGCCAGGGGTGATGTTGGGATGCCTGCAGCGCTCTGCTCCCAGGCAGGCAGTGCGTGCCATGCCTCCAGCCTCCTCTTCTTGCTCTCTCCCCAGCTTCCTAAACTGCCTCCACACACAGATCCACTTCAGCTTTTGACTCCATGACCTAAAAGCAGCAGGTGGAACGTAGCAATCTGAATAGCTGCTAGCATAGTCCAGGGTAAAGAAGCAAAAAGGACCTTTGCATAATGTCCACAGACGTTTAATTCAGCTGTGGGCTGAGATGCTCAGGTCCCAGCACCCACACACAGAGGATCTCGCTTGCTCTCTGCAGGGGTCTGGGGCTGACCCTGGTCTCAGGGCAGTACAAAGATGAGGGCAAATCAGGGAATAGGGAAGGTGTGGCTCAGGAGCATAGGAACAGACATAGGAACAGGGGAAGGAGCCAATGGAGTCTAACAGCTTTTTGAGGGAGACTTCTTGTGTCTCCCTAGACCAGGGAATGCCCCCCCCAGGGTCTCCACAGTGGAAGAATATGAGCTCCCAGGGCAGCCAAGGGACATCCAGGGCTGGGCCCTTCTCCACAGGCTGGTTGGTGCCATGCTAGCCCTTGAGGAAGGTGCACAGGGATGGAATGCTGTCAGGAAAAGGCCTCAACACAGCCCAGGTTTGGCAAAGGACAAAGGAACTTCATCATGGGGTTTTTACAGTGTTTTAAAAAGAAACCACAAACCCCACAAAAACAAAACCTATGGCAAATTTCCTACAGCATCAGTTTTGTTTTACATCACTCTATGCTGTTGTTTGTGGGCAGGGTGGCTGAGGGCTTGCAGCAGGTACCTACAGTGCCTTGGTCAGGAGAATGCTGCATGGCTCAGGTCAGAAAAATATTTTCCATTTTTGGAATAAAGATGTTTATGTTTTAGTCTTGGCTGGTTAGGGTTTTTTTCCCCAATGTGTATAGTTGGATGGAAGAATTTTCTTAATTGTTTCTAGGGGTGTTATGTAATTTATGTACTTGAATCCTGCAGCAAAACTGTGGTTTTGCATGAGTAAAGACAAGAAGATTTTTTTCTCTTTATATAAACACAAAATAGCTCAGCTCCATAAACCAAGTTTTCAAGATCTGTTTGTACCATCATGTACTCGCAACGTGGATACATCATCATGATCCAGTACAAGAGGGGAATGAAGAAATTGTCACTTTACTGAATTGTTTGGTATAAATCACCCAGGAATAATACTAAGATTTTTTTTTCTCTGAAATCTCTATGTATGGGTTTTGTAATTTTAATATTTTTTCTTTTTCTAGGATCAGGCAAAACACCTTTAGCATTCTTGCCATAAGTCTGTGATAAGAGAAAGAGATAATAACATTTGTCTTTTTGTTTCCCTGAATTTTTGTTGAGATTTTGGAACATGTGAAGTTTTCCAAGAATTGGTGTTCTCTCAATAGATATAGATGTCTTTCAAATTAAAAAAAAAAAAAAAAATTGTACTGGTTGCCCAATTCCCACTCTTTTTATATGTGTGAACACTGAGGGCCTTGTGAACAGACGACAGCTTTTTAACCAAATCAGAGAAAATGTCACACTTTTCATGCCTTAAAAACTTTCCTATTCATTTACTTGGAGGAATATTTTTACTTTGTCCTGTCTTAATTTGCAAACTAATAATAAATTATTGGTTTTGTAGAAAGTGATTTCCAAATGAACAACTGTTTTTTGGTTTCCCACAAATCAGTCATTTTAAATTACAGTGAGTTATCAAGCAATTCCTTCCCCAAAAATGTATACATTACAATTAGAATACTTTTGATTCCTGGATAAATTTACTTCAGGATTATGACAGAAAAAAGTTCTTTTCACATCAGGAAGTCTTATAATTATTTTTCAAAAATGGAAGTATTTTCTAAGTGGAAAAAATAAAAAGATTTTTGCTTTTTAAAATATAATTTTTATAAATATTGTTCATTTATCTGAGTAGGATTTTTTCTGTGAAAATATCTGATAGTAGCTTTAGACGTACTGCTGCAATCTCTGTTAAGAGAAGTAATAGAAAAAAATCAATTTTAGATGCCATTTTCTATCTCTGTGTAATGTCAGTGAAGAATATACATAGAAATTGGGCCCTTATTTTGTATAACAACAAACACAAGCTTACTGTGAAATTATTAACAGCTAGTGGTTTCACTTCATCAGTCCTTAGTTATATCAATCATTTCTGTGCCAGCATGGGAACAGAAGCTCCACTGTTTTGGAGAAGAAAGTGTATGTGTATGTTGTGTGTGTTCCATATAAATTACCCAGGTGTTTTAACACATCCAGGTGGTTTTTTATTCCTTTTGGAAAAACAGAAAGGAAACAACCCAAGGGCTAATGTTCTAATTATCAGTGGTTGTGCAAGCCTCCAAAAAGCATGTATTCCATAACCCCTGGAAAAATTCTGACATGTTATAAACTGGCTAAATTAGCTTCAATCAGTAAACAAACAAATTGGTGCCAGCACAATAGTACAATAATGCAGTGCATACTAAGTGACTTATTTTGCTAATGCCAAAAATAGCTACATAAACCAATGCTAAATAGCTTTGCTTTTTCCTTGTATAATTTGACTTAGAAGTTGTAAAAAGTCATAATTCCTGACCTTTAAATAAGAACAGTAGAACTAGAGCATCTGTTTCTCAGAGATTTTTGGAAAATTCTTTCTGGACTTTGGCTTGCAACCCAAATCACATATGATTCAAAATGTTAAAAATGAAACATATTTTATTCAAATGCTGGGGTATCTCTGGAAGCTCAGGTGAATGATTTTTTCTGGTTTAGCACTGAAAGAAGAAGCCAAATTCTTCATATGGGACTAACCAAAGTAAAATAGGATTGCTATTGAAATAGGATTGCTTATGCAGGAGAAGAGCATAAAAACCTGTAAGGAAAAGTTAAGATACTCCACAGTGGGCTTTGGAATGTATGTTAAGGCATGAAAATGTAATGAAAAAGCATAATTTTTTTGTTCTCTACCTCCTGATGGCTCTTAATCTACTATTTGGTTCCATACTGGAAGATAACTGTGAATATGTGAATTTTCTGTATGGCCCTACTTGATTGCAGAAATGTGGAGAATATGTTACAGGAACCATTTCTTTCCTTTTTGTGCATATTATTGTCCATATTTAGAGTAAGTATAATTCTGGTAATAGACTTTGATTGCAACCTCTCTGAGTGTAAATATAATAAATATACTCTGTAAGCATAGTTTATTGGATGTGTTTAGAAAATGGAGCTAAATTCATGTCAGAGTTTTGCAAGGTCTGAAATACTGTAACTTCTTAAATTTTTGGTTATTGAATTTTTAAGGCAAAATGTTTATATACTTATGTCTCTCCTGTGTGGATAAAGTCTTCTCAACTTCATTTTTCTTTTATAATGACATAATGTGATGTAAGTCATCAAAATGTTGCATACATGTTTTTATCTTCTTTTGACTACTCAACACATTGGTGAAAATATCTGTGCTGGAATACAGATCATTACATTTATGAATTAATATGCAATCAAAACAGCGTACCTCAAGTATGTTCTTCTTTCCAAGTCCAAAATGCTTTTTCATAACTGATATAGAAGATGTCTGTCTTTAAAAATTACACAGACAAACAGATAGGCACAGAGCTGTAGAAGAAAAAGGGTGTATGTTACTGAACACCTTATTTTCTACCTCTGTCAATAACATACCTATTTTGACCAGTCAGTGGTACTGGAAGCTGCACATTTGCTGACAAAAGTGAACTCGACCTATGTACATGAATTTATACTTTAAATGAGAAACACTTTAAGTGTTGTGTTCTCTCCTGTCTTCATTTAGCTACACTAACTTATTTCTCCATGTGAAACTGAATAATTAATTGTCCCAATGGTGCCATCAGGAAAGTGTTTTCAGTTGCTGTTTCTGGAGACTCCATTGCTACTCAGCTCCCATGAATATGTTGATAAACATACATGGTTAACTAAAACAAAATATATTTTTTTTTGCATGCTTCACAGTCTTTTTCAGAGAATATGAGAGATGTAGATATTTAAACTGCTGGTGTTCTTTGTGCAGTAGCAGAGTCCTTAAGTCTGAACTGGTGCTTTTCTAGTCTGTGATCAAGACATTGAAAAAGGAAGATAACATCTGGTAGCCTTACTAAAAAAAATTTGTGCCTAAAAAGAACTCTAATAGTGTAAAAAAACATTTGCTGATCTTGGTAAAAAGCAGACATATAGGTGTTGTTTTATATTCCTTCCTTTTTTAAGCAGGAATTTCCTTAGTGTTTCCTCAATTTTATTTGCTGCTTTTGCAGAATCATGCTTGATAACCTTTTCTGACAAAACATCTCATATATTTCCTGCAATTGACCTCCTTATAAATTAATCAGGAGTATTTAGAGTATATACAGACAGTTTTTCATAAGGATTATTCAACATGCAGTTTGTATCTTTTTCACAGCAGCTTCACACATTATACAGTATTCAGCACAGCTACAATCACGAGTAGTTTATCCTGGTTTCCCTTGTCTTCTGAAGGCTATAATGAATGCTAAAAGATATCTAAGTGAATCTATCCTTCTCTCACAAAGTCTTAAACTCCATCAGGAATTACCATCTATGTTCAGTCTGTTTCCTGTACCCAAATTAAGAATCCAGAGAAATTACTCCACACTGAATAACAAGGCAACTCTCTTGCTATGGGATCCCACCTGTCTGCTCACCAATGATATCTCTTCTGGGATCTGTCCATTACTATACATCTGACCCTATTTCATAGCATATTATTTTGGAGCTCAAAATTCTCTGGTCTTGGTTGTGCTGTTGAGATGGTGCAGGGAATGCTGCTGGTTCAGTAACAATGCTCCATTAGAATAATCACACCTGGTAATTTCCTTGCATGCTCTCAGCACTCAAAGCCAGCAACTATGATTGCTAGTTGTTGTATGGAAGCAAAGCTGCTTCTCATTGCCAATATTATTTTGGTCCATGCATACTGGGGAGACCAAACAGAAAGTGAATTTTTTACTTCTGTGTCTATTTTTGTGTCAACCATCTGACAGGTTTTCTGCTCTTCCAGAGTATACAGTACATCCACTGGCATTCCTCCATGAGCAGTTTTTGGTGAAGAGTTTTGAGAGACACACAGAGACACAGACATTTCTTTTTATATATTACATCTATTGCATTCTGTTTAAGTATAAATTGACAGAGATTTTCTGCTGAGTTAACAGTTGATTTTTTCAGGGGAAGCTGGAAGAGATTCCCTATCCCGCACCTTTCTAGAAATTCACTAGCTGGGAACCAGACAAGACAAAAAGCTGTGCAATTATTTTTAACTGGGCAGATGTTTATGGTGTAACTGTCACAGCTAATGTAGATTCTTTCTTCAGAAGAGCTACAAATAGTTATGAAGAATTTTGCCTAACTAAATACATAAAATGAGTGTCATGCATTCCATAACCTTCTATTTATATTAATTATGTCTTACTTTTCAGCATGTGATTGTCCATCTATTTATGGTTCTAATCTATTTGCTAAAAGGCATTAAGTAATTTTTTTTGTAAATGCATTTTTATACCCAATGCACAATTTCTTCTTAGAGGTGTAATTTAGCCATTGTATATGTTCTGTTGTACCCATCATTTTAGAAAAATCAGTTATGTTTGTCTCACTGTGAGAGTCTTCTGTTAAATCAACACGAAATTATATCCTTCTCTTTACAATTCTCTAAATGAAAAATTATTAATTCAAACTCTTAGCTCACTACCTGCCACAGACTTGCAACTCTTACTCCACGGAGACCATGATACAATCCACAATCTTCTGGTCACTTTCTGTTTTGTGTTGGGAATTAAATTTTCCAACACTTGATCCTTGCATGGTCAGGGCACAACTTTTTTATGTTGAAAACATGCCTAACCTAGGTCTCCTACAGTGTGGTATGGAAACTTCATTCTGAATCCAAAAAAAGGACTATTTTTCAGAAAGAAAATATGGTTTTAAAAAATATCATTGGTGAGCTCAAAAGAGAAATCAGAATAGAAGTGTAAAGTAGTATGTAGAGATGCAAGTTTTAAGGCTCAAAATACCACTACAAATTCAATATCAAGGTTTAGACGATGATTTAAAAAGCAAATTCTTAAGTGATCAAACTCAATTAATGATATTTTTCATAAATCACATTCATAGGTGCCCTGAAAATAAACTGCCTAGTGTTTGCATTAACTTGCATTGTATTGGAATGTCAGGCTCACCTGTTTCATTTTAGCTAGATTCCAACTGAGTTAAAGATTAGGGGCTGAATTAGTCTGTTTTGTGGTGGACTGAATGAATGTGTTGCTTGGGTTTTTTGATGGTAACCTTTAGTTTTCCAAAATGAATCCACATTATTTATGTTTCAGAGATGCCTGTTTTCTGCTGTTTGAAAGTTTGCCGCTCTTACATGTACTGCAGAGAACCTGCAACAGTAGAAATGAGAGACAATTTCTATTCTTCCAAATCTCAGACAATCCTCATAAATATTATAAAGGTAAAACGGTGTTCAGGGCAAAGTACATCTCCAAATAATTTTTAATTTCTTCTTGATTAAACAACCACTGAAACAGAATAACATATGAAAATAATGATGTTATTGTGTTCTAACCTTACTTCTTGTCTGAGTCAGTATTTTTACACATGAACGTGAGATAGTCTTCAAGATGTTTAGGTGCTCTCAACTTCATTTGCTCCTAAAAACTCGAACATTTACTACTGACTATGAATAGGACAGTATTGTTATCATGTTATTAAAAATGAAACACAATAAATATTATCTAACAGAAGGAGGGAGAAATTTCCCCAGAATAGAAGGCAGCAAATTGTCAGCTCTATTTGGACAAGAACTTTAATTTTCAACTAAGCAATCCCATGTACTAGGAAAAGAAAATCTTTTCAATTTGGAGGACTTTGACAAATATTAATATATCACAGTTGCAATGGGATTCATTTGTGCTGTGGAATCTAAGAGGTCAGTACATCTGTAAAGACTTATAGTACTTAAGAGATGATCGTACAAGACATATGGTTTAATCATGATGTATTTAAGCCTTTTTTATCTGCTTAAGAATTCAATGTTTTTCTTTCTCTAATTTAAGAAACCATTTGTGATTCCTCTCAACAACCAAAAAAGTATTAATACAGCAGCCAGAGGGTATTAAAAATGGACTGAGAAAAGTAAAAAATTATGTAACTATAATTGATTACAACAATGATTAAAATACAGATATAATGATTTCAGTGTTATTCCTTATAGGGTTGACATCACACTATTAATTTTTATATGTGGGTGAATTTCCTATAGAATCTCATTTATAGCATGGTAAATCCTCAGAGGAAGATAATGAAAATGTAGAAGGACTCTGTGATTTATATCTCAGCGTTAATATGTTTATGTCACTAAAGCTATCTTCTAAGAGCAGTTTATTTTTCTAAAACCGTGTCCTCCCAATAATGATCATAACCATTGTTTTATTTTCAGAATGCTAACACATGCACACCCAGTGCTGCATGAACCATGGTGGGAAAAGCCTGCCAGGGCTTTAGATGTCTGCTTGTCACCATTGCCCAACTTGCCCATCTTTATAGTGCATGTGCTCCCCCTCTCTCACTGATGGCCGCTGTTTGGTAAAGAAATGTAGAAATCACAAACTGTAAAATTATTCCCTGTGCCAAAATTATGGGGAGCTTTCCACCCAGAAGTATCTAATCCAAAGAGATTGTAGCCTTTTCAAACTGCATTTATTGAAGGTGGCCTGCGTGTGGTGCTACTTGGAATTGAGTCTCAAATCTGTAAGTGCAGGTCAAGTGTGCAGGCAGCCACACAAAACAGGCTGTTGAAAAAAGTGCATGGCTACAGCAGCACCACATGGAAATATGACTCTCTCCTGAAAACTCAGCCATCAAATATCATCTTTTGGGAATGTTTTTCTATTTTGTATTCTCCTCAGTCTTATTATTTAACAAATAATACTTGTATGTCATCTATCTAGCAGTAGATCAGGCTGCATAGAGCACACATAGGACATGAAATATATTCCTTTTATCACTCAAAGAAGGGTTAATATTAAAGGTCATTAGGAAAAAAAAAAACCTAAAACTAAAAGTTATTAAACAGTCCTGCTCATAGATTATCTGATTATGGACTAGGAAAAAATACAAGTTAAAAGTTAATTCAAGAGTATTAACTTGCACAGTCTTAAACATAGGGTTTAGTCTTTAATAATAATCAAGCCTTCAAAGAAAATCAAGGGAAAAAAGATATAATCTTAGTGCAGAACACCCATATGTTAATTCATAGCATAGACAGGAAGATGCAGTTTAATTTTACCTTGTTCGGGCAGTTCCTCTCAAGTATACCAGGATTTACTTTTATCTGTTAACAGAATAATCTTTCATACTGTCCATTGACATATGTTGAAATCATTTTCTAGAGGAAGAGAAGATTAGCTTTAATACATATAGAAGTTTCAAATCTGTGATGTACATAGGACTAGGCTTCTGAAATCTGTAGTTTAAGCTCTGAGCATAATGATGCCCAGCAGTGTATTTCTAGCACTATGATGCATCTCAAAAAAAGATCAAAGACAGGAGGATGGGGGGCATTTCATAGCAGGAATCTAGTGGCAGCAAATACTGCATAAGAGAAGAGTTTGATAATTTATTAATCAGAAATTTTAGAACACTCTAACACTCTAGTATATGCCTCAGCTGGATACCTAATCAAAGAGGAACTCTGCAAATTCCTGAACTTTTTGATTTTGGCTTGATCTGGAAGACCTAAGAATTTGATTTGGCAAAGATTTGGTTGTAGATGGAGGCTGTTCTGGCTAGCACTCTATTGGCTGTCCTTGAAGAAGCACAGTGAGCTTGTAAGATAAGATGTGAGTTTTTAGCCATCAGTATCTCACACAGCATTAAAAGGACTGATGGACAGCAATAACCTTATTTGTTTCCTAAAATACCTGTTGTATTCAGTGAGGGCACCATCCTACCTTCCTTCCTTAAATAAGTAAATATTTATTCCGGGTGAAAGGTGCACTTACCATGAAGGATAAAATTTGCCCTTGTGATAATATGGAATAGTTTATAATTTATGCTCTGAATGAATGAAATTTCTACTCAAAAAGATTCTGCAGAATTTCCCTTGCAGATACCTTCCACATGTGGCTATGGTAGAAGCTCATGTGGTACTGCCAGTGCTCTGAGTCTGCTCTGTATGGATTTGGACAGGCAAAGTATTTGGATCTAATACTTAGGATCTATTAACAGGCAGCATCAGAGAAATGGACTCAGAACTGAAAGAAAAGAAATTGTATTCTTATTTGTGCAAAACCTTAAATATTACACCAATGTTTTCTTTAGGAAAATCATATTTTGTCATGCTTAAGTTTTCCTTCATGAATTTTATATTGACAAGTTGCTTTGAAAGTGGTTTTAGCTTTTTAATTACATTACATGTTGGTACTAAGCAGCCATTTTTTTGAATCTAAAAAGCCCTGGTCATTTTATGTTCAGACTATCAGCAGCCAGACACTGTTTACTTTTAGTGACTGCAGCATGTTTATGTGTGTCTACCTCAACAATTAGAAACAAATCGCCCAGAAAGGATGTAGTCTTAGCATCTAGGTAAATAATGGAGATGGATAAATGAAAATTACTAAATCAAGATGAAATACATTTCTAAAGCTGTGTCAGCTATGCTTTCAGGCCCAAGGAAAACAAAATTGATCACCTGGTCACAGTCCAAGGTCAAAGGTCTGAAACAGAGACTGCTGACACTTAGGTAAATGACATTGTTAAAACAATAGGATAAGAGAAGTTTTCATCTAAAAGGGAAAAGAAGTAAGGAATATATGTATATAGAGCAATGTGGCCTTCAGAAATATGTAAAGACTTTTTACCTCATTTATTTTCTTCTTCTGAAATAATTAGAGATGCAAATCCATCTGAAATCAACTGAATCCTTTCACTTATTCATTAATTTCTACCTCTTAGAAGGGAAAAATCAGCTTTAAAATTTAATTTTTCCCCTCTGTTTATCTTCTTATTCTTAATGTGTTAAAAGCAGCATGTTCTCAAGACTCCTTATCAATAAATAATTTTTAAATGTTTGTAAAATAATAACAATAAAGTAATTTATACAATCATGTTTCATCCCATGGAATGAAAAAAATGCAGAAAACTGTACTGCATGGAATTTTGGGGCTTTTGGTACTTCATAAATGCGCAAGACTCGGTTTGAGGGAGTATTAGTGGCATCACAGTAAGATTTACAGGGGGATGACTTGCATGGAGGATGTCATGCAAAGCCACATAGATAGGGTTTTCTAGGGATTGTCACACTGGATATATTATTTTCTTTAGCATGGGCTCTATCTGATATCAATTGAACACAGTAAAAGTTAACATTGTGTTGGTACTGTAGCAAAATAGGCAAAATAAACCCTACTCCCAGAAAATCAGGGAGTATGAGATAAACAATCTTTTTCTCAAGATTAACTAAGAATTATGTATCCAACTCAAGTTTTGATTATAGCCTACACAGATAACTGCAAATTCCAGATGAAATGCTGTTAGAAATGAGGCTGTCAGCGGTCTAAACTAACAATTGATCCTTTCACTCAGCCAAAGGGATATCATTATAATTATTAATTATTTCATTTTTACTTGTGCCTCAGCCCAGATAAAGCAAAATGACTGCATTTTCAGAAACTGTTACTTTTCAGTCTAAGATGGTAACTGCATCACCTCCAGTCAGAATAAAACATCTCTGTTGTGTATCAAGATTCATCACCCAGCTGAGCTCAAACTCCCTGTTTGCTCTGAAATTGTGGTCTCCTACATGACAGTAAAATTTGTGAAGTCCCATCTCCAGGTTGCCCTGACATTTATTAAATATTTTAGCCAGAAAGAAACATTAAGAAGGCCTACAGACTAGGAAGACAATTGAAAAACCTCTAAGAAAGGAAATATCTTATTAATTCATTAAGTCAAACTGCTTGTATCTACACTTGTATGACTAGAATTATGGTTCATTAACTTCATTTCTTTATATGAGTTAATTAGCTCAGAGGAGGCCAGAAATTAATTACCAGCTTATATAGTTTGTGCAGACTGGCATTCTGTTTATTTAGTTTCTCCTATTAACTTTTAATCTCTTCAAACAATAAAAGAGGTAATTAGTATTTTATAAACAAAAATGAATGCAACAAAGGCAAATAATTTGCCAAATAGTGAGGCTCCTGTGTGGAACCTGATAGTTGTGTGGTTCAAGTTACAGACCTTTTCAATGTTAAGTATAAGCAAAAGGAGATTGAAAATATAGGTAGTCTTCAGGCAGGGCCATGCAATCCATCATGAAAGAAGAGCTACCTACTAATACCTCACAGAGCAGAAAAACGAGCCTTAAAAAGTTTCCAGCTGTTTGAAAATAATTGCCCATGTATTCAGCTACAGTAACAGTTGTAGCCAGCTTTACTAAGGTGTGGGAACAGAGTAGAAAAGAGCGTGAAAACAAAAAGAGACTGCTTTCATTTAGGTAAAAAACGACACAACAGAACATTTGAATGAATATATAGGCACATAAATGAGTATACTATCAATGCATACTATACTAATTGTAATACAAACAAGATCAAAAGTCACCACTGCCGAGTGTTTAACTAAGGTTTCTGCACTAACTATAATATGTCTTAAATCTGTTCAGCAATTTATAAGATTAAACCTTGCATTTTGAGAGCATGTATTGAGCTTTGCTTCATTTTTTCCTGCTCCAGAAACTGCATACATGGTATTCTTTGTGACTTTTGGTAATTTTAATAAGTACATGCTATGTCTACAAAGATACATCACAGAGTAGATATTCATCATCATCTTTTTGGACTACATGACAAAATAAATGCAAATATGTGTCAAGCATGTTACTTAGGAAATATTTCAGGAAATTCTTGATGAGTGTTTAAGATTTTATTAGCACTATTTATTCACTTCCCTACATCTGCAAAACCAGGTGCCTTTATCCAACTCTACAAAACCCAGAGAGAGCCATAAAAGCCCTCTTTAAAAATCCTAAAGCCACCATGAACTTAAAGTCTGTAATCTTGAGCCATTCATGGACTAAAAACACACATTGAAGAGTGAGCCTAAGCCCTTCCCACTGGTATCCTTTTAAAGATCCAGTTATATATTTCATACTGTGACAACTGAGAACTGCTAATGTTTCTGTGCACAAGAAAGTGTTATAATCCTACCCTTTCTTATCCTTGGGCTGTGTGCAATTTGTGAAAGCAAAATGATAGAATATTGTGGGGTGGATGTTTTTGCCTGTATAAGGCTTCTTGAAGAGTGGGGTGAGTCTCAAAATAAACTGATTGCAAGACGCTGGCTAGATTTCTTAGGCAGAGAGACATTTTTTACTATATGGTTCTAAAATTCATCATTTACCTATAAAATTAACAGTCACTCCATACAGCTCTGCTTTTGGATAAGGAAGGAAAAAGTACAATAAGTATATTAACAATTTACCAGTAAGGCTTAATTGCTTTGTTTTTTTTTTCTAAAATGAAATAATATAATATGGCCAAAACAATTAAATATGCAAATCCATCTGAAATCAACTGAATCCTTTCACTGATGCATGAATTTCCAAGTCTCATAACAGAAGAATATATGTTTTATAATAATATAATATAATATAATATAATGCAAGATAATGTAAGATAATGTAATATAATGTAATATAACATAATGTAATTTAATGTAATATAATAACGTATTCATAAAATGAATTTCAGTACAGTCCTTAAATGTTGGGCATTTGAACAAGAATCCCCTGGATAAGGGTGTTTCATTTGTATCATAAAACCAACATAAGAAAACCTTGTTGGAGTTGCTCAAATCCAAAACAACACAGCACAGGTCTTCCTCATGCATTGTGGGGTAAGTTTAGATTCAGCTGAAGGCAACAGAAAAACCTAACTGACTGCAAAGAGACAAAAAATCCACTGAAATCCTACACTTCAGAACTCTTTCCAACTTCATCCAACCTAAAATATGGAAGTGCCCTTTCTCATAGTGGGTTTTATTATGATGTCACCTCATGATATAAACAAAAAAACATTTGGAATAAATCAAAGAAACCTTCTTCTAGAAGTAAAAATACCCCTTCCGTTATATGACAGAAAGATAATATCCAACAACTTTTATTCTTGTATAACTCTAAGAATAAAAGCCACAATAATTAATGCAATTTCCAAGGCTGTGGAAACAAAGGATGAAAAGGTAACTTTCTCCAGCATGGTAAAGACTTTGAAAAGTAAAGGAATTTGAAAGGAGTTCAAGGCATTCAGTGAGACCTGAAGCTGATTGTATCAATGCCTCATCAATGAAACACAATATTCCCCACTATCTCTTCAGTGTACACAAAGGTCTTCATTGGAACTGTTTAAATCATCACGATTAATTTTGGACTCTGACAAAGAATAGAATTTTCCTTTCTCTCTCTGTCTTGTATTTTATTCTTCTTTTGTCTTAAAATCCTCTTGATGTGAAACAGCTGCCATCTTCAACCTGATTAACAGATAGACATGGGTTCTTTATTGCCAGCATTAGCTTTACAGCACAAATCACATGGCTTCAAAAGGCTGGGGAAACGATCAAACTGCTCATGACTATTACAAATGAGTTCAAGCAATTCACCATTCCTAACTGGTGCTGCCTTTGCATGTGGTTTTTCCCAGATAATTCCTGAATATGCAGACATGCCGTGTCAAGTTGATTCCTACAACACTGACAACAAACAAAACTAAAACTCTCACTAAGCACAGTCCTGGACAACTTAGCATGATATATATGCTTTTTTTTTTCTTTAATTTCCCCCTATCATTTCAACCTAGAGACATCAGAAACTTCTATATGTATCGATCTGAGAAGAAGGAAAGAGGTAACTGTTTAATTTTGCCATTAATTTTGATTTCAATTGCAGAATTACATTATCCTTTTGTAGAAGTAGAAATAAATAAATCTGATGTAGCAGCTCAGGAACTTTAACATATTTGTACAAATATTCCTGCTGCATTCAAAAGGAGAATTTTTAAAGTTGTCTTTTTGTCAGTTCAACATTTTCTCCATTTTTATTTACAATTTCTATTTCCACTACACTGCTCATTAAATCATTTTAGAAAGAATTTTATGTATTCCCAGGCTAGCCTGAAAATAATATATGCAATTTCATATGATTTGTAAGAAATAGGAAAATTCTCATCTCTTCCACAACCTCATCTCCTTCTGTGATCCATCTTCTTTCTCTCACTGTCTAATAAAGAGAATTCTCCCAATGTCCTCACGCCCCATAGATACCCTGCAGATACTCAATACTTGACCTGCATTTTGCTTAGTAATCTCTGACTACTGCTTCAGGTACCATTTAATCTATGGCATCATTTACTGCACTTTGAGAACCCCAAATACTCTCCTTCTCTAGAGACACACACAGCTAAATATTCAACATCATTTTCTCATCCGAATATAATTATTTCCTCTGACAGGTTCTGTCTCTAAATACTCCCACCAGATACTCTTTCATTACTTCTCCCCTTTTTGGTACCAACTAGCTTTACAGATCTAAATGGTCTTGCCAGACCTGGTCTCCCCTGACCTTCCTTTCCTCATTCTTCCATGAAGTTTTCAGAAAAGATAATCTTGAACAATGGGGCATCTTCCACTTCATGCTAGTTGAATTCAGGTGAACAGCTTGCTCATTTTAGTTTGGAGATTTTTTTTCTTTAGACATTTGCTGAAGCTTGGATTTCCCTTTCTCTTTGCTTTTTCCCCTATATTTATCAAGTTATTTTGTAATATTCACCAACTTTCTCATTGATAACAGATATCAGCATCTTCTCTCTGATCCTAGTGGTCCTGTGTCCCTGTTTTCTTTTCTTCGGCTGCACCCTGTTTTCCCCCTGCCTTTCACTTAATCCTCTTTGCTTTGCTGAAGCAAAGAATGTCTTTTCTTTGTCAAGACTGCTGCATTTCAAGTACTATCCTCAACTGGGAGCCTTTTCTGCTCCTCTAAAATTGTTTCAAAGTCCACCACAAGCTCTTCTTTGGAAACCAAATTGCTTTGCTCTAGGAAGCTGCCAAATGACAGCTTCCCTCATATGTGACACTGACTTGCCATTTACTCTACTGAACTACTTGAGAAGAAAACATGACAAGCCAATGATAAGTGTCTACATAGTATGGACATGCAAAGCCACTTCAGTAATTTCTCATTTGTATATATACACAATGCTCCTTTTGTGCTCCTCATCAGTCTTTGAATTCAGTGCTATACCTATGATTTGACCCATATATCCCATCTACTCTTGTGTACCCATAGTTCCCTTTTTTCTTTCACTAACTAGTTTCCTTATGATTCTTACTCATCCCTTTCAAACTTGCAGATTGATACTTTGCTGCTGCTTCTGCACTAACAGTCTGCAACTGTCTAGCCAATATCCTCAGACTCACTGACTCCTTTCCTTTTTTAAATGCAGCAGTAACCCAATCTTTAATCAGCACACTGCAGCCCAGTTCTGCCTGCTTTTTGCTTACAATTTCCTATCCTTTATACCCCTCCTAACCTTCTGTTCCTATCATTTTTCACTGCAACCTTCTACAGCTTTGTCCATTTTGGTAAATCTTTTGTAGGGTATTTGTATGAATAATGAGATACAAAATTAGAGTGTGCTCTACTAAGCATGACATAGGTCATCTTTCCTGCTTCCATGAAACCTGTTTGTACATTTTGGCCATTTCTGTGATCAGAAGCCTTCTAATCTTGATGCATATGAAGTTAACCTCTGTCATTCCTGCATTCATTTTTTGACATGTCGTCCCAACTATGGCACCCTTGAAATGGGAAGTGAATATATAATGTTAGATATGAGACTTTCATGTTCACGGGCAGCCTACTGAACTATCTTCAAAGAGCAGGATTTGCTTCCAAAATCTAACCTGCACAACTGGTTTTTTTTCTCTTTCCTCTTTGCCAAATTTTTGCTATGATGAGTTATTTTAACATGGTCTTTTCTTACCAGTACTTCTTTGGTAGTCTCAATGAAAAGCATGTTTTCTGGGGCTATCAAATCCTTTCTAGATAGCAACAGAAGAATTTGTTGCAACTTTTATAAAATCCTTTCACCATCTTTCCCCTGCAAGAATGTATCTGCAATTATTTTGAATAAAGCGATATTTTCAGTGGCTTTTTTTCTTCTGTTGTAAATCCCTCCTAAAAATTTCCTCACCATAAATCCACAAGCTAAATGAAAAGACATTAATCCAGCCCATCCCTCCTCCTCCTTACACCAACCATCTCATTAAAGTTTTTGTCTCTTGTTTCTTATGACTACATACCAGCATCCATGTGAAGTTAACATAGCCATGGTGGTGTACATTGTGGAACCGTCGTGGAGGAGAGGAAATGATCATTTTTCCTCCTTGTGCATTCTTACTATTGACCAAGGTTATTCTCTTTATCATGTGCAGATTTTATTGAGTGATGCCAAGTGAGATGAATAGAAGCAAATAATGACAGTGCTGCAGTGATGAAATGAGAGACAGAGGTCGTCTAGGTTTTATACTGAACAAATTGAGTCACATCCACTTCTCATCCATTATTTAGGGGTGATTGGGCAGGCTTGGCTTCTATAGATTTGATAATCATTCAGATGTCCATATTAAATATGTAACATAAATTTCTCATTTGGCTGTCGATGACTTGTCACCACAAAACAACAATGCATAAAAAGGGCTTTAATATATGGATTCTCAGAAATATTTGACATAAATAAATATGTAAAAGGCAGATAATAAAATCTGTTTCTGTCTGCCTGCCAGCTAGCCTTCATGTCAGACTGGACAGCCCCATCTAATACTGTGATTTTATGCAGCTGTATCCTATGAATATTGGCCTGCACACTAGAGATTAAAGCACAGCAGATGTTTCTCTGCAGGCTAACAAATATATCACCCCTGATAACGAATGACAAATGTTGTTCCATATTGTGTCAGACAAAACCAGGGCTCTTGTAAAACAAGTGTTACAGCTGGAATAGGATATTTTAACACAGTTACCTAAGGAGTAGACAAACAGACAGCCGCCTGCTCAAAAGGTAGCAGAATCCTAACCTGCAGACATGCAGGCATAGCAGCTATCAAGTACTGGAGTTCAGGGAAAGAAGGAAAAAAACCTCCGAACAATAATATGAAGTATTCAAGGCTTTCTCTGGACTACCATTAGATTTTTGCGTGTGATCCTGTGATGGATCATTTGTAGCTATCCACCACTATCCCTCAGTCATAGTGATATGAGAGCATGATTTGGTGTGGAAAAAGGGAATGTGATGTTAGGAGACACAGAGAAATCATCCTGTTATAGTCTCAATGATGAGTTTATTTGGTTTATTATCCTGTAAACTCATGGTATCCCAGTGGCTTCCAAGAGGCTGAAAGATGGATGTAAGGAGACAAGGACAAAAATAGCCTGTGTATTATGAAATATTGCACTGGGCTAATTAGTGTACCGCATTGTTATTTATTACTGTTTTATTTAGGTCATTTTTCCCCCTTGTGCCTATTAGCAGTGTGTTAATGTCAGGTCAGCAGCACGCCTTAGCAGCATGTCTTGGCAACATGGAGGTAATAGTAAGTTGTCCCTCTTTCCTATTTGTGTATTTGGTATCCTTTATCTTATCCCTGGCAAAAATAAACCCTATAACCTTCACTGGAGACGAGGTGCTTGAAAAGTCAGCAAGTAAGGAAGATAGGATCATATTCTGATGCTCAGAATATTTGGAAGTTACAGCTGCTGTACCTTCTGAATGTATGCCAGTAGCATTTTTTTTCCTTAGCTGTGGAGTTGCTGTTTGTCCACTGAATCGAGTACTAAAATAAATACAGTTTTACTGCCAGCACAGACAACAGAGGAAAATGGCAATACAGCAACATGGCAACTTTCAATCACTTCCTGACTTGTTAATGAACTTTTTTTTCTCTTTTCTAACTGAGACTTTGCTTTTGAGCTACGGTGTTTTCCCCAAGCCATTTTATACAATGAGATGGTAACAGTTGTTTGTTTGATAAAGCACGTACTATTTAGAACACAGATGTTTGATTATTATTTATTTCTCTCTGAAGCCTGCTAATTCAGTCCCAAATGATCTTTTTTTTTCTTTTTGCTTAAATTTAATTTGGAATGTATGTTGTTGGTAAGTGACAGATAGTTTAATTATTAATAGGATCCCGCAATGCAATGCACCATAGTTTTAAAGTCATCTGGGGCCAAAACAACACTACTTCCTTCCTTCCTTATGCTTCTGGGATTCCTTGAAGAATGCAAAGGTAATTACAAAACTCATGACAAATCTGCATGTATTATGTCCTTTCCTCAACATTTGTGCTTGCCTATGGTTTTACAAAGTGCCGTTCTTACTAGGAAATGGTAATGAATCAGGAGAGACTTCTGCTATGGTTGCTTCCTTGGGAGAATGGACTATCTGGGGAGCAAGGGGAGGGGGAGAGCAGAGGAAAAAAGAAAAGAAAAGAGGGGGTTGGGATGCTGAATGCTGGTGCTGCAGTACATTATACTGAGACAAAGGTGGGTGCACTCAGCCCCCATAAAGGAGAGTGACTCCATGGGATCCAGCTGCTGTCACTGGGAATAATTAGTAACATGATGAAAATACGAACATGAAAACAGGATTGAGGAAATATATCAGGAAGAAAAGTCTGAGGTACAAACTACTGAAATAATTGACAATTTCTCCATGCTTGGCATGTAGTAATCTCCTAGAGAGGTTTTTTTACTATGGTGACGAATTACAATTTTTTAAGATATTAAATGTCTTCCCTTCATAAGTTTGTGGCACTGAGGATTTTTCATATTTCTGTGAAAGTTGTGTATCAATACAAATTGGGGGGGGGGGGGGAGGGAGGGAAAAGCATTTGCACAGATTCTGCTTCCAGTGTATAATATGCTGCTAATATTGGAAAGCTGCAAAGCTGCTCACAATGTAGCTTTGATTTAGATATGGGCCTAAACCTGGGTTATGTCCTTGGACATTGGAACAGGGATTATTCCAGATCCTAAATTGATCAATTCTTGCCAAAGCTTTCAAAAGGAACATGGTTACACAGAGACTACTTTTCCAAATACAGACAGGACTATAAAAGCTGAGAATTTAACACTGAAATAATTCTAAACAAGTTTGGCAATTAAATAAATGGAAGGCCTTACAGGACACAAAAATGGTGGGCATGACTTGACTGATGTGAGATTTTAGGTTTAATAGACTGCAAATATTAAGGCCAGCAGCTAGGAAGTGAAAGGTGGAAGTTTCTTGGTGGAAATCTATCAATCTATCAAATCTGGGTTTAGTAACCCAGATTAGATCATAGCTAAGAGGGCTGTCTTTAATCAGTTAATATGGTATAAAAACCTATTCAACAGACAGAATGTTTAAACTGGTAAAATGTACACAAACTTTTATATATTTTACTAATGTGTTTGAGATTACTGCTAATGTGTAAAATCCATTCCTGCAGAGAAGCAGCAATAGAATACTACCAACAGTTTAATTTTTAAATATTGCATCCCACCAAACAGGTTCCACACTATTACTGATTTGCCACTGAAACCTCCGACAAAACAGCATTAAACAAATTGTGCAATGATCAAAGAAGAAAACATAAATTCAGGGGAAGTTTTTTCCATCCTTCCTTTTCTTGCACATAAGACCATTAAACTCAGACAAAGGTCACTCAAACTATATTAATAAAATTGTAACTATCTCAAAAATCATATCCAACCTGATTTTAAAATGGAAGTTACTTATTTTGATGAGCAGGCGTCCTTTGGAATTTTACTCAAGCTAAACAAAAACATGCCTCCTAAAGACAGCACTTCTGACAGCCTGAGTGCTTCATAAATCGCTTTGGAAAAGTAGGGTTTGCAGTTCTCAATACCATAGGCATTTTTGAAAATTTCTCTTGCCAGTCACTATTCCTTCAGAACAAAATGATTGGAAAACAGTAGCCATATACTCATCAGTGAAGCTGACACATTATGTCAGGAAGTAAACCTGACATAATGTGAAGAGTCTATTCTTCAAGATCTTGAATATTTACTTATTTATTTTTCAATACAAGCGAGCCATTGCATTAAAAAAAAAAAAGGAGACAGATACATAGTATAATATAGCAGGTTATCACTCTTATGTACTTTGATGCTTTCTAAATAATGGTAAAAAACCCAACCCAAAATATTATGGAAAATTTTACTGGAGAAAGGTGCCAATACATGGTATCAAGTAAAACACAAGGTTAGTGATAGACCAATGTACATATATGGCTGAATGAAAGTAACCAAAGTAACTCTTAAGTTAAAAATTAATATTGATTTAAGCTTTCTATTTTAGATAAGAAATAATAGTCCCCTAATTATTAAATAATAATGCCAATTTAACTAGAAGAACCCTAATTCATAACTGGGAAAATGGGGAGACCAAAGAGGAAAGTAAAAATCCACAAGAGAAACAAAAACTCCCAAAACTTAAACAAGCAAAAATTAATCAGATTATTTTTAAATCTCATAATGAATGTTTCCAAATCTCATTTTACTGTATCATTCTCTGCGATTCTACTTTGAAACTTCTTTTTTTTTTTTTTTTTTTTTTTATTGTGGGAGCAAATGAACTCAAAAAAAATCTAAATAAAACAAGATCTAAACAAGACAAAACTATTGAGTTGATTTTCCTGGGTGAAATCATAGCTTTCAAAACGTGATGAAGAGATGAGACTTCTTTCTAAGACACTTGTCTCTCTTGCATTTTGCCACTCTTCTACAGAGCTTCTCATGTCTGTATTTCTTGAGAACCGGTCCAGGAGGAGAACAACACCCCAAACCAATAAACCAAAAGAATTGGAAAGCTGGCTACACCTCCTACCAAGAAGCACTCCAAGTTCTCATTTCCAATCAGTAGTAGAAATTCCCTTGACTGCTCTGGGGCTTTGACCCCTTTTCTCACCAAGACCTGTCTCACAGCAGTGGAAGGAGAAGCAGCCTGTCCATCCAACGCTTTGGCAAAGGGCATCAGGAGTCCCTCCTCCCACCACATGGCCCCTTTTCTCTCCAGCATGATTCTGCCTCCAGGCTCCTACCTGGCACTGCTCTTTCTGTGCTCAGTACAGAATCAGCAAAAAGGCAGGTACATTACTGACAGTCCCCAGGAATGTGACTCTCCTGCATGGTCTGACTACATTTGTGAGGCTTCTTTGCAGTGAAGCAATTTTTCTGACTTTCTGCCTTGCATGTACTAATCAGCTGAAAGGGATTACAAAGACAAAAAACCTGTATTAGATGGGGCCAGATTATTTCCTGTTATACAGTAAAGGCTGTCCCATGTTCCTGAATTTAGTAAAAAGTCACAGCATATTTTCTACCATGTGAGAGATGAATAATTGGGATTACTGCTGAAAAACACATTAAAGCTTAGGGAAGTCTATGTAGAAAACAGAGGAAAGTGGCTGAGCTTCATTTTGGAATATTTACTTGTGCCCAAAGGCTGCAATTGGAATGATGAGACTTGGAAATTTATAATTCCTAATGGAGATTTCAGATGTTCTTTTCTATCTCAAAAGCTGCTTCAACATAATGATACCTGTAAGACAACCCTTCCCCCTCACTCCCAAGTTTCATCTATAACTTCTCTGAACACAAAGCTTTATCCTCTAGCTATAATTAACTCAGATGCTTGGACACCTGGTAGAAGCTCTTCACTGCAGTGACAAAATGTATATATGGTTTAAAAAAAAAATCTTTGTTGAGGATGCTTTTTTTCCTCATAAGAAGACAAAACAGGACTAGTGGGAAAGAAGAGCCACTCAGCAGCAATTACATTAGATTCTCTGAAATGGAAACAATTAGCAATCAAGCACATGCCAAAATGAAGTTATACAGGCATTTTTTACTTTAAAAATAATGAAAAAAGTGGTAATGATAAATATGCTTCTGTGTTGTCTCTGAAAAGTGCTTATTTTTAATAATAATCACCCTTTTGAGAGAATCAGCAGTAACTTATGCTTTCAGGATTAATATCATTACATACAGCCCTTTGTAGCTTCTGATTAAGTGACATGATTTCCCTTTTAACAGGGGACACCATTCTCTGAATGCCTTTGGGCTGACAGTAAAATCCACATGTAATAAGTTTAAAAGATATTCCTTATGAGTTTCTATCAGTAGGAAAATTCATAAAGCTCTTTCTGATCTAACATCAGAAAAACTTTCACTGGGCTCCCATATTTCTACACACAACATTTTGAATGGACTAATTACATGTGGAGCATTTTTTGAAAGTCCAACACTGTCTGAATACATAGAATTTACCATGAATGGATCTCCTGACCCTTGGCACAACTTCTGGACTAGCTGGACATACCATGCTCAAGCTGTTGAAATAATCTCCATATTCACATTGACCACTGGTCTAGAACTTGCTGCCAGTGACTCAACAACTGCTAAAATTAGGGTGTTGAGTGTCCATAAATCAATAAAGTAGCCAAAAAACCTTTTTTTTTTTTACCTAGATAGAATTCATATTGGGAAATAAGGCAGGTTGAGGAAATCCTCACTTTGGTAACTGTAGTCAGGAGGAAGCATAATGATGCAGAAGTGCTTTCCTTTCTCAAGACCATGTGGATGTTACTTGTTGTTAGCACTCAGCCCTCTCTGATTAGGTGGGTTTAGGTTGAACAGGCCACTGAGGGAATGCTACTGATTGCTGCAGCTACAGAAATTGTTTAAGTAGACATCCACCACCTTGGATAGGTACCTTATCCCAATCACTGACTCATTCTCAGTGGACATTGAGCCATTTACCTCAGTAATGATGATTTTTAGGTGATTGTTTGCAATATAATTGTCAGAGGAATTATACTACTACACAACATGTCTTAGCCAGAAATTATCTGATAACTGGAGTATGCTCTTCTGAGACAGGTTCAAGTCAAGTCATTGTCAGCTATTTTGTGTTTTTATACTTGGCCTGCGGAAGGATAACTAAAATGAAAGCTGAAGGCTGTAAAACCTGAGTACACAGCGGCATCAATGCCCTCATTGCAGAGAAATGCATGGATTCTAGGGAGCTGAACATGATGATGAAAACCATGTTAGGGAAAGAGTGCAATCAAATCAACTTTGTATTCCTATAAGAGATCAAAATAACTATAGAGAGGCTATGAAACAGCATCTGAGATAGGACTTGTTTTTGTCTATGAGGGAGGGAATAACCTCCTACTGCTTAAAATTAATAAATATGAATGTCAACTAGTAAACAATAAACAGCTAAAAAACAGCAACAACAACAAAAATACCCCAAACAAACCTTACAGTCATATCACTTCCTCCAGCTGGAAAGAAATCAATACAAACACTCCTCCTTTGTCATACTGTCTAAATGTAATTGATGTACAGTAAACAAAACTGAATTTAACCAAAGATGAGAAAAAAAGAAATTCACCCACAAACTCTGGAAATTTGTTTGGAGCTCATATTCAACCTTTTATGTTCTGCTGCTTAGCATCCCTCTCCTCCTACCCCAACCAATTAGGAGGAACACTATATTTCTCCCCTCCTTTTTCGGTCAAAGAATCTTGGCACAACCAGCACAAACAAACTTTGCTAACAGCTTTAAACTTGGAAGGGCCGCTTTTTAAATATTTGCCGCTACATAATTGAAACAGCTGTTTTAATGAGATACCTACTGTCATCATTTTACCCTGGCTGAGCTGGGTGACAACAAAGCAGTAATAACGAATTCAATAATAATTAACTCGGGTCATCTGCTCATCTGTCATGGCTCATCAGCTTTAGGGAGAAAAATCCCAGTGAACTTCTCTCTTTTGTGAGCTTTCCAAAACTCTGCAATAAAATGCTTAGAGAGGACTCTAGGTAGCCCTTCAAAAGTTCTAAGCAAACTGGTAAGTAGGTTAATTAAATTTTATGCATGTTTAAATGCTAATGATTACATTCCTAACATTACAGTGTAATCTGTTATGGAATGATGTCATGCAAGCAGTGGTTTTTAGTGCCTAACACATTTCCATCCTGATGTGGAGTAGCTCTGGATCATTTGTCGGAGGGCAGGAAGTTGACAGTGTTGTTTTGGAGCCAGGTTTTACATTTAGATCCTCTCTCTCTCTGTTGAATGTTAAGCAGGGGAGTCACAGAAAGCCACTGATTTTATGCCTACTGCCACATCACAGAGGGTGATCCAACATACCCACGGCGAGTTTTCTTTAGCTGCACAATAAATAAATAAATATAATAGCAATTCTGGGGAAAGCAGTAAGGATGGCATTACTCCCAAATTACTCTCTCCCCAAAAGGAAAAAAAAACAAATTTGCAACTCACTCTGAGGTAGGTTCTTTTCGTGATTTTTTTCTTTTCTCTTTTTCATGGAGATGAAAATATTTTTTCAGATATTAAAAAGTATTCTTTTAAGAGAAATCAAAGGCATTGGTGTATGTGGTTTGGGGTTTTTTTGTAAAATGATTTTGAGGGTCAAAAATGAATGTCTTTGAACATGGATTATTGTTTTTTCTTGAGGGAAAAAAGCTGGTTTCTGCTTCTACGACAGATCTTTTTTTTTCCTTTAATTTGGATCAGCTTATGAATTCTTATTCAAATAAAGCTATGGGATGGCTTCTGCAAGCTCCTGAGCTAATTTTGCGATTTTGCTTTCATTGAAGCCTGACCGCGCATAAAATTTAGGAGGTAGGTATTCGTTGATTCATCGATAATCCCTACCTGTACACTAAAAATTTTAAAAATCCAGTTTCAAAAATTTTAAATGGCACTAGCATATTTTTTTGTCCTGCCAGTAATACTATGACCAGCTCCATTTTGAGAAAAAGTTGTGCTGTACACTGATCTTAAAAGCAACAGTAACAAATATCAGTAAAACATCAGAATTTTTCCAGCATGCTGGCTGAAATCTCAGAATGACTTTCAGGGATGCAATGTGACATGAAAGGTGAATTAACCTTAGAGGATCATCATTATTAGAGGATCATCACCACATATGTCATGTAATTAGACATCTAAGATTTCCAAAATCTCTGAATTTGTGAGAAAGAGCGTTCTATTCTCATCTCACTTTCTGGACTTCTTGGCAAAATCTGATAAAGTTTTTTTTTTTTTTTTTTTCTGCTGAAATGAAACATACCCATGAAATGAATACCCAAAAGTAACCATGTAAAATACACTATTTAGTTACTAGATAAAAATTATTCCTAGGTATAATTATTAAATAAAATGAGCAAGTGTTTTACTTCTGAATAACATCAAATAAACCTTCAAGAGGAAGAAGATGGTTTGACAAAGACCTAGGGAATGCTAAACAAATGTAGAGGAAAATGAATTTTGAAATCTGACAATATGAATGCTTTGGTTTGTATTTTGCAATGAAGAAACAGGGTTCTATTTGTACTATGCAGCTAAAGGACATAAATAGACTTAAATCACTGTATGCAGTAGCAGATGTGATGCATATTTCCAGAACAAAGGCTTTGAAAATTGATATGATGACTTCATAGACTGAGGTACATTCTGTACAGTGTAAATAAAAAAAATATGCTATGGGCAGGAGACAGTAAATATTATCATGGTGTGTAGGGACTAACAGTAGATATTTTAAAATAATTTAATTTTCAAATATTGGTTACAAAAAGCGCTTTGAAAAACTGCAGCACAAAACTAATTAAGTAAATATAAGCTTTACTCTAGAAGTTTTTTGTTGGATATTTTATGCAAAACATACACATAAATTATTATTTTCCATTTTCTTCCTATTTATACAGTAGGTCATGGCACCCCAGAAGCATTGAAAAGAAAGAAAAATGTTTTCTTCCTGTAATTCAAGATTATATATTGAATATATAGTAAATTTTGTCTCCTGGATGGCACCCATGGGATCAAATTCCACTGTTTTCAAACCCATTTAAAAAAAATTGGTTTTAGGTAAACTGCATAAATAAAATCTGTTGAAAAATTATCACCAGTTTGATGCATTTTGTGAGAATTTACCAGTTTCAATGAAAACCCCGGTGTCCCCAGTGTAAAAAGGTCTGTCTGTGGGGAAAAGATGGTGTCAGTGGCCAAAAGCACAAACCAGAAATTACATGGAATTAGTCTGTTCTACTCAGTGTTTCTTGTTATGAACAACTCATGTCAGTAATTAAATGTTTGTGAGCTGGAAGAAAGAGCAACTCAAAAGTTCTTTGAGTACCATATTGATTGAGAACTCGTGGGTCTAGCATTTTTTTCTAAATCTAACTCACCCACCACAGAGCTCACTCTGTTCATCAAATGTCTTAGCTGTATTGTATCTTTCTCTTCTCTCCCAAGTTAATTCACAGTTAAACACAAGGGGTTTCAGTTTCACATTTCTCTGAAGCAGATGCTGGGGTTTTCAGTGTGTTTGTTTGTCTGTTTGTTTGTTTGTTTAATATTGAATTTACAAACCGATGCACAGCTGACTGTTACTCAGGTGAATGGCTATAATCACATAAGGAAGGAGCAAAAATTCAGGAAAAGAAATGCATCATCCATGAGACCCTCTTGCTTCTGGAAACATGTTTACCAGTTCAACACAGATGCAATACACTTTAATAATTGGGAACCAACCTATCCACAGGTATTGACAGATCACAAATTACTTTGTCCTGCTTCTGCAGTAGCTGCTCAGGAGGTGGGCTCTGCTTTGGAGGAGACACTCTGCTTCAGGTGTGGTTTCAGGCAAAATGAGGAACTCGAAGTTCTCCTGACTGAGAGGTGGGTGTGGGTCAGAGGCTGGAGGAGAGCTCTTCCTGTGGGACATTGGCAAGTGGAGCCTGCCTGAAGTCTAGGTTCCATAGGAAACTGAAACTCAAGACGACACCCACCCAACTAAAATAAAGAAGTGGCAAAAGTTCTGCTTCAAGTCTGTAAATGGTTCATATGGAGCAAAATCAGCGTATTTCAGAGTTTTGCTGACATTTTTTTGACCAATGGTGCTATTTGCACTTTTTGTTTTGTTTGTCATAGCTTGTACTTTTACTGTGCTATGCCAAAGACAAGAGATTAAATGACACCTAGATATACTAGTGCAGTATCCTGTTGGTTTTAGCCTCTCATGTGTGCATACCGCATGAGCAAACAGATCCTTTGTCTCAGGACTTAAAAATGGAAACCACAAGTAACGCTCTTCTCCCTTCTCTGATTCAGTCCCTTTCTTTCTGTGTAAAGAAATTCATCAGTCCTTGTTCGCCCCTGATTCTTTTGGGTTCATTGCCAGAGTCCTCAGTCCATAATGGTTTATGGTGTTACAAGTTACCTGGGGGAGGGTTTCTAAGCTCTATTTAGCCTAACCTTCTTCCTGGAGTATTCCCACAAAAATGGCATGTAGGGAAATCTCATGTGGATAGTTGAATCAAGAAAAAAGGGTCACAGTTTTACATATATACATTTTTGAGAATAATTTTGCCAGAAAAAATTCTCTCATACAAAATGTACTCTTGAATAGAATTTTCAAAAGAAAAAAAAATAATCACCCTTGCCTCTTCTCAATAACGTCTTTTTTTTCTTAGTCTGAAATATTGGTGTTGTTCCTAATGTATGAAGAAACCCCACACGTCTAGGTGAATTTTGTAAATGAATTTTCACACTTATGGCACTGTGGTGAAGAAGCAATTCCACACATGTGAACACCTTGGTATTTATAACCTGTGAATTACATTGTCAAGATTATTTCTAGTTTCATTAGTATTATAAAATTAACTCAAAAATCTACATACAAGAAGTTTAAAACAACAGACATTTGATAAAAATTAAGTTCTGATCAGATAAAGTGTTTCTAATAATGATTACCGTGAAGATCCTTGTTCTTATTTTGCATATATTTTATTACTGTTTTTGATTACATGATTTTGTGTGACACGGTGCTCTGAGAAGGATCTTCTCTCTGTGCAGCAAGAGAGATGTTGTTAATACTGTTGCAGAAGACATATCTGTATATGGATGAGCCAAGGACTAGAGCAGCTCCAACACTTGCATAACAAACAAGTACACATAAAATTCACGCTAGGGAAAAAAAATTTGTTTTTCTAAATATGAAGTAGGAGTTTACAAGTGGATACAATATTCCACAGATCTTCTAAAGGAACGAGCCATGAGTAATGATTTCAGTACTACTGTGGAGGTAGTGCACATCTTCCCTACTTGTAACTAAATGACAACTACAGAAATTTTAAATAGGTATGGGAAACTATAAACAAACAAAGAAATAAATAAGATTTTTTCTGTAGTTACAGTGGTGTAATTTCCTATGTGTCCAAATTTAAGGCATTTGTCCCATGAAAGCAGTGTAGTGCTCACATGCTCAGATAGTGCTCAAACTAAATGCATCCTGTTTTTCATGGCTTTTGCATGGCTCCCATGCAGACGCTGGAGGCAGCTTACATTTAAACAACTCAGAGCATGAGAAGAGCACCACAGAAAAACCTCATTAATGTTCAATACTGATTAACTTCCCGAGAGCTTACAATTTCCCTTGTTATTCCAAAGGGTGCAGGTTTGATCTCAATAAGTCTAGAGGAAGAAGTCAATCTGTTTCTTACTGTGTTTAATAATTTCTAAAACCCAAAAAGTTTGGGCCCATTTCCAGATATCTAAGAGGAATTTTGACAAAGCTTGAACTATTTTTAGTCTGATGAAGGAAGAACTTCCCACGTCGCAAAAGCTCACTGTTATTTTCAAACAGACTTTTCTACACTTCAGAAACTGTAGGGGTGTTTCTTTAGAACAGATTTATTTCTTTGTACAGATGCAGGTGGACAACAAGCCCAGTGTGGAATCTACACCTCATGCAGAAGTCAAGAGCCACTGGTGCTGTAAAGTGCTATAAGCCCATGAAGGCCACGTTCCTCAGCCTTATCTCACCATCACAGCCTCTGGCTCTTACTAAAGGTTTCTTTTATGGTTTCTTTTATGATGTCTGGAGACTGAAAAGAAAATTATTTCTAATATTCACACATAAAGTTATTCTATATATAAAGGATAAAATCCAAAGCACTGAAGTCGATGTGAAGCTTTGCTGTTCAATCAAAAGCAATGCCTGTTTCTAGGTCTGGATGGGCAAAGCATAGAAGTATTTTCAAGTGCCAGATAAAATTTCCCTTTTTCTTATATACTGAATGCATAAACAATGGAAACCTTTCCTATTAAAGTAAAGAAAGTACAATATGCAACACAAGTTTTCCAGTTCTTGGGATTTTATATTCCAAAATTTATTTAATTTACAAAACAAGAAATCCTGTTTCTATCAAGCTGGGCGAGACAGTTTCAAACTTGAAAATTGACACTGCATAATTTTAAATAGCAAAATTTTTCCATTTATTTTTACAACTTATTTTCCTAATGTTACATAGATTTTGTTATTTTGTCACATCTGTTTCACTATGAGGAATGCCATGAACACTGTTATTTTTTAATTGGAAATCATAAGGACAGTTGACACACAATGCTGAGAAAAAACCTTTTCTTTTTTCCTTTGATTAAAAGATAAGTTTTTATTCAGATTGCAAGAACAGAATTAATACTTGATATATTTTAAGATATACAGCTTACTGTATTTATTATCTAATTCTTAATTTAAATTCAAGTTCTGAGTTTTAGAAAGTAATTTGCTATGTTAATAGGAGTCTGCTATTTGCAATAGTACAAATAAATAGTATTTGTTGATATATGGAGCTGTAAATCATATTTCCTGTACTCATTAAACATAATAAGAAATGTTGAATATTGTGGATCTGGAAATGGAGTTGTTGCTTGATATTTGTGACCTAGAGATAAGGGGGCAGAGGGAGAGAAACAAAGAGAAGGAAGGTTCTTCAAAGGTCCTTTGCCTTTTAATGCTGACCATAGCTGAAAGAACAAGGAGTTCACTCCCCTCTCTGGGGAAGCCTTTTGTTGTCAGTGTACTATATCACCAGTTGTTCCAGGTTCATAGGTAGCTCTGTGTAAACGGAATAATCCAATGGGGAAAGACAAGTGCTTTCTGTGAGAGTTAATGAGTCAAAACTCTGTCTCAGTTGAATAATCTTACCAATGTTTTGATCCCCTCCCACAACTGGTGAGCAACAATTTAATTAGATTCACTTCTAAAATTTATTTAATACAATTTGACAATCCATTCTTGTTCAGCCAATGTATTTATGCCTGTGATTAATTTCACTGAGACTTGATGCACTAAAAGTAGCCTATTCATGCTATATATTTTACGTTGTTGAGGTCTGGCAGACAGATTTGCAAAGGTACTTGAAAGCTGAAAAAAGCCAAGGGATCTTGCTGACTGGAACTAGATACATGAGAGAAGTGAGTCAAGAGTCAAGACTTTATGCAAAAATAGGCCCATCAATGGCTGAAGAGTCTCATTAAAAAACCAAAACCAACCAAACAAAAACCAAACCAACAGAAGCAGTAGAATAATACATGTCTGCTTGGTTGTATGATTTGAATTAGGATCATACAGATCTGGGTACCAAAAGTATGAAATGATGTTAACCGCTAAAAAATTCTTTCTAGGAAATTCCATGTAATTTCCATAGAATTTTATAAAATAGAATATATTTTATAGAATATAAACATTGTATTACAATATATAGCAATATATAACATTTATATATTACAATATATAACAATATATAACTGCAATATATATAACATTATATAATATTTACTCCAAGAGTAAATGTTAGTAAAATTCAGGCTGCAGAACTGGCACAAATACCTGAAAAGGTGCAGAAGCACTGCATATTATAATTAATTAAATAAATATGTCAATTTATGTATATATAAACCTACTTACCTGTCCATGATGCATTAATTTCTTGTAAACTTGTATGTTGGACTGGAAACACTTTTAAGCTTAACATTAAAAGCATTTTTGAGATGCTCTATTTCAAGTATTACACAGCTGAACATCTGTACTCAAATAATTTTGACTATTGACCTTAGCTAGCTAATCTTCTGAGTCTGTTTGGAATGCTAAAATTTTACACATCTATATTCTTTTCTTTCTTTCTATTCATTAATACAAGGAGATAAATAAATATGCAATGTTCAGTATGTTCCTCCATGTACTCTATCTATATTATAATAAGTAAACCTGACCACAAACATTGTAATTTTTATCTTTTAGCATAGAAGATGTGTGCCAATTTTGAAAGTGAAGATGGAAATTTTAGGTTATGAGCAGATAGAAGTAAGGGCTATCTAAGAAAGGACTTTGGGTTTTATCTAATTGAATAGATAAGATCCCTTAATCAATGGGACAATTGGCATGGACTGGGCACAATTTGGGATAAGCCATTTGAAGGAGAGGATGATATTTGTGTAAGCAGGAAGCCAAGAAGAAAAAGAAAGTGATTAATCAGAGATGTGACCTAGAAGCTTGCTAGATGAGTAAAAGGAGCAGGCAAGTTATGGTATAATGTACTAAATGGAATAACTTGAAGGCAATTAAAAAGGGCTGTTTGGGGCAAGAGGACTACATGGGGATAAAGGACACAAAGCCTGAGATTGGTTGTAATTATAAAAAAGGGTGAGAAACCATTGAGAGCCAAACAATATGTGGAAAGGAGAGGTCAGAAGGGTGAGACAAAAGAGATCACACTTCAAGGACAGGTGAGAGAATTTGTACCCACACCTCATAACCAAATCCACAGGAAAACAAAGTAAAAGCTCTCTGAGTCACATCACGCCACTACACACATTCTCGGTAAACCAATCCCGCTCTAGTGCTAATCCAAACAAATAATCAGATACTGAGAAATTCTTACTAATGGCTGAAACTTAGAGGCAATTAGTGTAGAAATTCTGTCCTGCTAAAGACCAGTGTTTTGTTATAGTAGTACAAGACAAAATGTTTTTGATTCTGTTTCCAGTTGTAATTTTACATATAATCTGCTTGAAATAATATTAAGTTTTCAAGGTCTGCTTTTCAAAAAAGTAAAACTCACAAATAATGTCTCTCATACAAATATAATTTAGCTTCCTTGCATGAGTTAAGAACTTGGTGCATCCATTTATTGCTTTTTCTTCTGGACCTCTGCCTTCTGAATCAGGGGGAACGTGATGGAAAAGGCTGACTTCTCTTTTTGGTGTTTCTGGATGAGAAGACCAGCTCTTGTGAGTAAAGTGAGTACTACCAAGTAGTGCTGCTCCACTTCCCACATGATGCAAGCCAAGTCCTTTGAAGTACATATTCAGAGGAGACATTATAGGTATTGTCCTTTTTAGAGGGCAGCTTGGAACTGTGAATAATTGGACTTTTAAATATATTGTGGACAAGAGATACTCTGCGTCTTGTAGTCTGAGTGCTCACTCTTACAACCCAAATCACTAGTCTTTGCTATTTTAACCTTTTCTGTATGTCAAACATTAGTCATAGTGGGAGTAAGGTAGGCTCAAGTCATCTGAGTCATTTTTGCCTGATGGAAGATAATCTGTGTTCCACAGCACAATAATCAAGCACCTTTTTTTTTTTTTTTTTTAATTTTAGAAGCCCTGAGTCATAACTGATAACATAAAATTAACTGAAAGCAAAACAGTAAAGGAAAAAGGGGAGAACTTAAACTAACAAACTGTTAGCAGGTGTATTTTGATGCATACCAGGAATTTCTCTTTAATTTTTCTTCTGCTATTCACCAGATTTTTTTTTTTTTTTTTTATATTATAAACTTTTGGAAGCTTATAGAGGCTTGAATTCATTCTAAACAGGAAGACATAGCTCATACAAGGACAGAGCTTCTGCTTATGTTCTATGCTTGTTTTACCACCTCATCTTTCTAGTCCATGTCTTAGAACCACTAGACAATAAACTAAATTCCTTTTTTTTTCCATTGATTAACCTTATCTTTAAAAGTGCAAATAAACAATTACTTTGAGTGAGACAGTACAAATTATTTTGAACAAACTTTAGGCTGGCACCTGGAAGCTACAGAAGCCAGACTGAAAAGGCCCAAGTCACTTTAAAAAAATATCTTCTTTCATGTATCTATCCATCTGTCTATCTATCTATCTATCTATCTATCTATCTATCTATCTATCTATCCATCTATCTATTCAATGTTTACCTTTTAGGTTATGAGTTATATGCTTTTTAAAAATAATTCAGAAACACTGATCCTGATTGAATTCAGATGCAAACAGATGTATCTGGGTGGTAGAAGTGGGGACAAGACTCCTAGGAGGATGACTGACTCATCGCGTACACCTGCAGGAATTCAGTTTGGATGACCTTACCTTGAGTGCAGCTGGAACTGGAAATAATATGAGCTTCTTTAGTTGCATCAGGAGTAGTTACTCCAAAAACTCACTTCCTTTTCAAACCAGGACAAGGAGACTAAGGAAAACTTGGCCCTGCTAAAGAATGTGGAGTCACTAAAACAATGTGTTGGACGGCAAAACCTGAGAGTTCCTCTCTGCTGGAGGGTGGGTGGCACATCTGCTTTTAGGCCTCCCACATCTCTTGTGGCAGAGTTCAAGAGAAAGAACTACAATTTGCAGTAGAGGTTGACCAAGCTTGGGACTGCTCTGTAAATTGGACATATCCATAGGGCTGGATGAGATGTATCCAGCAGTGCTGAGGTGGCCTCCCAATGTCTTTGTAAAGACATTCTCCATAATGTAAATTCTGCATCTTTACAGAGAGGTGGTGGCTATAAGTAGAGGTGAGAAAAATATTACATCCACCTTTAAGGCAGAAAGGCAAAACCAGGGAATGGCAGGCCATAAAGTCTTAGTCCTGGAAAGACTATGGAGGAAGCCCTCATGACAGCTATGTTCAGGCACCTGAAGGACAAGGAAGAACTAGGAATGGTCAGCATTTATTAGTATGGACAAATAGTACTTGATCAACCTGATTTTCCTCTCTGACTCAATCTGTAGTAGGAAGAGGAAGGCAGTGGTTTTGTATCTTGTATTTAGCAAGGCTTTTGATGCGTCCTTCTAACTGAAATTGGAAGTGGATGGAAAACTGGCTCAGCCATCAGAATCAAAAGGTATTTACCAATAATTCAGACTGTTGTTGGTGTCTGGGTGGTGTTCTTCAGGCTCCTCAGTACTAGGACTGATGCTGCTTAATGTCTTCACTTGCGACACGGTCAAAGGACAGAGCACACCCTCAGAAACTGTGTAAAAGGTTTCAGATCAAGGAAAGTGGTTCTAGAGGGCAGGAGTGCTTTCAAGATAGATTGTGACAAGAAAGAAGAATGGAACTCTGTGAGCTTCATTGAGTTCAAAAACGAGAAAGTCCTTCACCTGAGACAGACTCTCTTTAGGCAACACCCCATTCTGGGTGCAGGCTGTCTAGGAAACATCTTTGCAGAAAATGATGTGAAGGTCCTGACTAGCAAACTGAACGTGCTTTCTTTTCTTCAGGCAGGGAAGAGATCCATAACATACTGGGATGCATTATCAAAAGAATAGTTAGCACCTCAAAGGAATTGTAAGCAAGGGAAAACCATTTAGACAAAAGCAAAAAAAAAAAAAAAACAAAAAACCAGCACTCTGATAGGTGTTAGACAGTGGCGTAGGTTATCCTAGGAAGTTGTGAAAGTGTCATCTTAAAGACATTTAAGTTTTGATTTTATAGGACCATGCAAATAAGATATAACTTGGAAGTTAGCCCTGCTTTGAGCAGGAGGGTGGACTAAATACCTTCAGAGATGGTGTAGTTTTGGTTCTCAGTCTAAGTCATGGAATCACCAAATCACAGAATGGGTAAGGTTTGAAGGGACCACTGGAAGTTGACTACAACCATTTCCCTACCCAAGGAGGATCCTCTAGAGCACGTTACTCAGGAATGTACCCAAACAACTTTTGATTATCTTCAGTAATGGGGACCCCACAGTCTCCCAGGGCAGTCTGTTCCATTGCTCAGCCACTCACACAATAAAGTTGTTCTTCCTCATAATTAAGTGGAACTGGCTGTGCATCAATTTCTGCCCATTTCCCGTTGTCCCATTGCTCAGCACCACCGAGAAGAGCCTGGATCCATCCTTGGTACCCTTCCTTCAGATACTGGTAGACATGGATGAGGTCCCCTCTCAGTTGTCTCTTATTGAGGCTGAACAGGCTCAGCTCCCTCAGGCTGTCTTCATGAGAGAGATGCTCCAGTCCCTTAATCATCTTCCTAGCCCTCTGGTCTCTCTCCAGGAGCTCATTCAGTGCACCTCAAGAAGTTGCATGTGTGAGGGTTTAAAGCAATCCAAAATAAAAATACCATTTTCAAACCAGCTTGTGATGTTTTGTTCCCAAGGTAGAGGATATTTGGGATCAGCCTACCTGCCCAGAGTGATGGGCTACATCCAGTATAGCTCCAGAACTATAAAAAATATAGTTACACTGATGCACAGCTGTACCAGAGTTAGGTAGCTCTGAATAAGAAGATTGCACCTTAATTCAACCTGAGTGCTATCTTAGCACAGGGAAAATGCTTCTGGGATTTCAGCCTATGTCTCTGCCGTGGTGTCACGCTATGTATGCAGTGTCACTGTTACAGGGAGACCACACCACACAACTATAGAACCTTCTAGTGGCTGTGATAGATGGAAGTATGTTTTCCTGATTTCATTCAGGAAAAAAAAAAAAAAATGTTAGGCAGCTGAAATTCAATGCTTCCTATTTTTTCAGAAAAGGTCTATTGATTTAGTGGGTAAGACAATGGAATACTATTTCCTAAACTTACAGGAGAAATATGAACATACTTGATTTCTTTTCTAGTAGGGAAAGTCATATAGGATGAATTGCAATATTTAGTTCAAGCCCACCAATAGCAAAATCAGGACTGTAGCTGTAGGTAGTGAATTTGTGCTTGTTCCTGGGAGCATATATTTGATAATTAAAAGCAGAGATAGCGGTTTAACTGGAAGATGTCTGGATAAAACTATAACATTTTTCAAGAAATTTCAGCTTTTAGTTTTTCCTAGTGTGACAGAGAATAAAGATAACTCTAAACTTTAAAAAACATCTCAATGTACTTAGAACAACTGGGTTACTATATACAGTGTGAAATAATGTGAAATATTTACATGGAATGTGAAATGCTGTTGCCAATAACATAGCTAATAACCACAATGAGAGAGAAAATGGTCATTTGATGTGTGAGGCTTTCTCAGATTTCTGTATTTTGTCATACCCACACAGGATAAGAAGTTCAATTCCCAAAAATATGGCTTAATAAAAAAATCAGCTTCAGGTAATAGCCAATTTAAGTATTTTTTCCAATAATGTTGAAAGGTTTCACTTTAATTTTGGTCATTTTCAGGTATATTTTAATAAAATTTACATGTAAAAATGAGTAGTTTATATTTTCAAAAATAACAGAAGGAAACAGTACTAATAATTTCAAAGCCATCTTTCTCACAATAATGCATGTACATATTTGTTTTCTTAATTTTATTTTATTTTTTTTAAATTATATCAAGCCTTTACAAAAAGGAATTTTGAATTTAAAGGATGAATGCTTTTCAATACCACTATTAATGTACTCTGATTATTTGAGGAAAAAAAAAACTGCTTTTTTTTTGTTGCCACCAGTGGAGTCAGTGAAGAGAGGAGGGAGAAGAGGGGGATAAGGTGTCTGTCATTTTTGCCTTCTATGGGGGGGTTTTAATCTTTGAATAACATTGGGCATCAGCTGTAACATTTATGAATTAATCACCTTATTCATATAACTGTTTACTTTTATTATATCTCTAAAGGAAATTAAATGAATTTGACCTGTTTCAGCATTTACAGCTGTGTTCTTGAAGAAATTTTATTGCGAGTTTTAAAGTTCAAAAAGGCTGTCTTTTGTTTTGGGTATTTGGTTTGTTCTATCGAAGACAGAGACACAAGCAAATTCTTCAGAAGGAAGAAAGTTTTAAATTTGCCAGTCTTTTATGAGTTCTGCAACCATTTTGTATATACTTGCATTTTTTCACCAAGAGATGACAAGTTAGGTGTGGAAAGTAAACTCCTTTTTTTCATACTACTATTTCTAAAACCAAAAAGGGAAATGCAGTTGCATTTGCTTTCTCTGTTTTGATGATAGTCTAGTGCAAAAAAACTATTTGTAATTAGAATCTCTGGTGTGACCAGCTCTGTACACAAATTAATGAAGAGAACAAAGAGGATATGAACTAATCTCACTTCTTAGCCTAGCATGCCATCATTGCTGAGATGATCCTATTTGTACTTATAATAAAACAGATAGTCAAATGCAAATTCCTTAAAGGAAAATGAAACCTTCTCCATATTCTTATCTACACTGTTAGCATTTTCTTAGTTTTCCTCCTTTCAGAACGGTCCATGGTAAACTATCAGAAAATGAGTAAAGACAATGCCTAAATTTCATGCATACTTGCATAGACCAAAGACATTATCATTGTGGTACAGAATGGGATTGGAAAAATATGCAGCCCTTGGAAATGGATTAAATGCACATACATTTTGTAATGAGTGACTGTAATGAAAGTCAAATGAATTATAATAAAATATAGAGTTTTAAAAAAGAAAGCTACTCAATGCATAATGTTGCTAAGAAAACATTTAACAGTTTTTCACTGCACGCTATTGTCAAAGTAAATAACTACCAAAGACAAACTTACAAAGTGGTTTTAACTCTAATGTGATGCAGAAAGTCAGCCATTTAATTTGTTAATTAGTATTATGCCAGAAACTATCTATTCAATATGAAGCAAATATGTTTACAATCTTATCTGCCATCTGTTTAATAGATGGGAGAATACTTAGAGCTGGGATTCTCAAAGAGGGCTGTTGAAATTTTGCTCTACAATTAGTGGAGCAGATTTTTTAATTCTAAAGGAGTTTTTCATGCTCGGGGAGCACCTCTATGAAGGAAACTACAATGCAATACTGCTGTTCAAGATTAGTGATTGCTTATAGCTGCTTCTGGCAGATGCTTCCAAAATGCAGAAATACATATATATTTTAAGATATATATTAAAAAAAAAAAAAGGAAAAAGAAAAAGATGCATCATTAGATCCAGAAGATTAAAGTAGGTTTTGAGAGGAGGTTTCTATGACCAGTTTTCATGGCAACACAATATATGGGTCTGAGTACTTTCAGCAGTCTTCATATCTTTCTGTAATCAGCAATTTTGCAAGCTTTCTTACAAGGAAGCCCACAATTATGCAGTACACTAGCCATTAAAGCGAATTCTCAAGGTGTTTTTTAAACTGCATATTAAGAACAGGTATTAAAACATTATTCGGGAGGTGGATGAAATTAAAAGCCTAGATAAGAGAGCATTCTTCCTAGGATTACAACTTCTTTCTTTGTCTTGTTTTAATATATTTGAATTTTGAGAAATGCTATATCATTGCTCAATACTGACTAATATTATTGTTATAATGTGTTAGAAGATAAATTTAGCCCAGACAGAAAGGTTTTTCTTTTCTGAAAATTAAAAATATTTCCAATTTTTATTTTTTAAAGATCAAAAATAAGAGTTTAGAAAAATATTAACATTAACTTTTAAGCAGAGATTTTGTAGCTTTTATAATTATAACTTAATGGTCAATGATTTGACAGGACTACCTTTTTAGATGTAATTTACTTTACTGAGTATGAATGAAACATCTATTTGACACCAAAGGCGAGAGACACACTTTTAATGTAATGCTAAATTTATCATGATTCAAGGACTTTTATATCTCACAGAAACCTTGAAGCCAGGCAAATTTTCTAAATGCATGTGAGATAAATGTAAATGATTTTCACAATGAAACTGAAAATTTTTACATTTCTTAGAATTTTTCAATTTATAAATGACTATTCTTAAGTGCATAATATTTATATTTGTAAGTGAAAAATAGTTGCAGCTGCAAAAATAAAATATGATGCTAACAATGCAGTAAAACAAAACCATTAAAATTTTTAGAGCAGAGAAGTGCTCCTCCCCAGAATGGAGAATATTGTCAAAAAGCCTTCTTGAAAATTTTTTCTACTTTAATTTCAATAGAATTGATTTTGCTGACTTCCTTTACCCACCTACTGAAAGTGACAAACTTTCTGTGGAGGATTTATTTACACTCCCTTGTGTACATCTTAGTTTCTGGAAACATTTGTGAGATTTTGAGCAGACAGGTGTCAACAGGTGAGATGGTGCCACAAAGAATGGTGAGGATTTTGTTGGTTTACTGTCCTCTGTAGGACAGCAACACGTGAGGTTCGAGCTGTGAGTCTCAGCTTTGCACACCCCACTGTTCCTCCTTCCTAAAGAAGCGCCGTGTAGAAATCTCTTTCTGTCAAATGGAAATATTTCTCTTCATTTTCAGGGAGCAGGTAAGAGCATTTCCCTTAAAACTGATCTCTCCCTCACTTCCTCTGCCCCCTGAGATAGTAGCAATTAATTGTGGAGAAATTTTCAGCAGACCATCAGTTTCAAAAGGACATTCTGAATTTTAAAGCAATTATCAGTTTTTACGTTGCTGTTGAACAGAATTGTACAGCACTGACCTCTTAAGCTGCATATCCTGAAGCAGCTTGGAGAAGGGGGAGAAGGAAAGCTTTTCTGAGCTCTGGGACCCCTCTATGTAAACAACATCCTTTGTAGCATGCCCAGCTTACTCTCTTGACATTTTTTTTTGTGATACCCTTATGCGACAAGAGAAGAATTGGGAGAATTGGGTGGGGAGATCCAGCCAGTTTAGTGTAACAGGATTTTGACCCTCCTGCTTCCACAGAGATGAATGTTTAACCCCAAGAATATCTGCAGCTGCTAAATATATGTATTTATAGAAAACGAAACAACAGCAACTGGTTAGGTCAGGAACTCGGCATCTGTGATTTGGCTGCAAAGACTTTAATATGCAGCCTCCATCCGTTCTACCTCTCCTCCTTTTCCCTTCTTCCCCCAAAATTAATTGCATTTCTAGCTAACAAGGTTTAGTTACAGAGGCACCTGACTCCTTCAAACCTTTTGGACACAATACAAAAGTCCAGTAGTAGACATTACAGGATTAAATCCATTGTAACATTCTAAAAATCAATTCATCTGTTCCTAATAGTGTTTCAATAGTATCCTAGTAACCTTTTCTGTGAAGCTTCATATGGTCTGTATTTGCAAACACTATTAAAAAAGGCCTTCTTGCTTTCAGAAAAAAAAAAAAGCTAAATCTCTTCACTGAGCTGCTGGAGAGGTGCAGACTCCAATGTGGGCAAGTGTATTTGCCAACATGCCATATGGGAGCCATGGTTGGGACTTTTTTTTTTCTAGAATAATTAAATGTTGATGGCAGAGTTCAAATGGATCATTAAAATTCAAAAGTGTAAGAAACAGATTTTTTCTTATGTTGCTGAACGCTCCAGAGGGCTGAATAGCTAGCAGAAGTGAGGCAGGCTGCAGCAGTGATCAGCGTGTGCTGTGATGGTACTAATTTGATCATAATATAGTCATCTCTGAAGATTACAGCTATTCAATTAAATATTCTAATTAACCTGAAGTATTAGGCAAATGATACTAATTACAAATATTCTCCTGAGATTCACAGCAATGAAAATCCCACTTGCAACTGATACTTCTAGCCAATGTTTCGTAACACAATGTCCTATATCATAGGCTTTCAGAATATTAAAATGCAGTTAATTTGCCTAAACCTCATTTGTTTAATGGCATTAGCATTTTGTTTGAAATTGTAATAAACGTACATCCCGCTTTCAAGTAAAATTTAAAATGAGTGTACTCTTGGGGTAACTTAAGATTCCTGTTTACAGACCTAGCACTTTATTCAGTAAGCGGAACAGTTTGAGCTTAACTTTCAGCCATTAAACATATTGAAATTGTTTAAAAATGCTAATAATTTGTCTTTTCAAATAAGAAAAAAAAAAGGATATTTTGCAGTAAAATTTCATGATGTTACCCATGTGACCAGTTTCCTACTGTGAGGGCCCCAATGCTTGAACTTGCCTTGTAGTTTTTTAGTAGAATGTTTGTCTTTTGTAGGTTGTTGGTTTCTGTTTGCTTTTTTAACTCCCTCTCCAGACAAAGCCACAGGGACCTTATTTTTTCATTTTCTGCCTTTCTCTCTATCCTCCCTTTCACACGGCATGTGGACTCCAGGTTGGGGGTGTTGTGGCTTTTGGGGGCTCTGATTCCTGCACGGTGCTCCTGCACACCTTGCACTCGAGTGCTCTTCTCAAGTCATTTCTCAGGGACAGCCCAGCTACTTTACCTATTATTGCACTTGGAACATAACCTGGTTGTCTGTATGAATTAGGTAGAATGTTACTTGGAAAATACAGCACAAGGTAGATCTCTTGGCTGCAAAAAAACACAAACAAAAACCCCCAAAACCCCCAAACAAACAAACAGAAAAAACCCAAAACACAAAAAAAACCCCACCCGGGGCTCCTGACTACCTTCTGTGGTGAGTTTTGTTTGTTTGTTTGTTTTGTCATGGCATGAATGGGGAAGGCAGGCATTACACACCAGCATAAGTGGCTACTTAAAAAATAATCACTTTGTAGCAGTTATAGAAACAGAACAGACAGCAGGTTTCAAGTGCTTTTTATGAGCCTCTTTTGTGCCCATCACCTTGTTAGAAGGCTAAAGGAATGGGAATGTTCCTGGCTTTCCACATATTGCCTGTTGATATGCATATTGCCTTTCAAGTAAAGGGAATAACAAAAAAATGCTTCCCCGTTTTAGTGTTATATTATATTATTATATTATTAATAATACTGTTGCAAAGATTTTTAAAAGTTTAACTGATATGACCAATGTCTTCCTGTGATTATATTCCCCTTCCTCAGACCCTAATGTACTTGTCTGAAAGAGAATAAAAATGCTAATCCTCTACGTGGTACCTCAGCCTGTGAGGAATAAAAGCAAATGAACAAAAAATTTTCATAATTTCAGGATTTTCAGAATCACACTATTGAACTACAGCAGTGCAAACAAAGCTAAAGCAATTTTACAGTATGAGTGACTGTAATTTTCATTTTGCAATTGACTAAAGCATAGTTCAGTGTTTGTACTGGAAACGTTGGAAGAATTTGCAGCCCAGCAGACCTTTCCTTGACAGTTTCCAAAATATGAAGAAATGCAACTATTACTTCTCTTCAGATCTCAGAAAATTTAGAACAATTTGCATTTGAAATACACTGAAATCATTGGACCTAAATTTATAGAAGAGGGAGACTGCAGAGATGGCACCACGCTGCCATATGACCCTTCACAGAGCAGGAAGGAGACACAAGGGAGCACGTAGTAAACTTGGGATAAAAGAAAATCCTGGGCAGACTGTGGGCAGTCCTTGAGAGACATGGAAGGACTGTGGATTTCATTTGGTTGCTCAATTTTGAAGCTTTTCTTTGGTTGCTTGCTTTTAACCCTTACATAGCTGTTTTCCCTTTCATGCTGTTAGAGCTTGTTGAAATGATTAAATTCCCCTCTTTCTTTACAGAGTTAATTGAGGGTTTATAACACCTTATTCTGGCATGGAATCAGCTGATAGCTTCCAAGTCTCCTCAAGTCAAGCACATAGATTAGTATGCACTTTGATTTTGGAAGAGGATATAAAATGCATTTAATCAATTTTTATTTACTCAGATCCATATAGCAGAAATCTCTATTTAGAAGAGTACTTCTACTGGATTGAGCTTAAGAAAGTTTTATACAAGCATGCAGAGGTGTAAAAAGAACAGAGAAGATCCAAGTAGAGTTATATGCTTTCATCTGCTCTCCTTTTTGTCGCGTGCTGTGGAGGACTGGACATATCCATTGACATGGAGCAGCAGAAGAGGGAGGGGTGTGGCTCACAGGTGAAGCACGGCACAGCGTGTACAGCTGACTCCTGCTCAAAGGGGACAGAGAATTGAAAATGAGGGGCCAGCTCAGAGATTGCAGGAAAGGTGTTTTCCTTATCCAGATCCCCATTTTGGCTATTAATCTCAGCCCTCATTTAAATTCACTGTCAAACTGTGAGATGAGCAAAGCCAAACAAGCAAACACAAAGTAACCACCAAGGGAAAGCTGAGGAGAAAAAACAAAAAAAAGAAACTGAGGAAGGAGGCAGCAAAAATGGGGAATGAGGGAGTGGAGCTGTAGAGTGTGCATGCATATCTCATCCAAAGTCCTGCAGGAGCTAGCTGCAGCTCTCCAGAGAATCACTGAATTGCCATGAAGAAATAAGCACATTCCATTACCATCTTAGCCCCTGAACAAAGTGATTATGAATAAAATACTGTATACATATATGCCATAAAGGATAATATGCTCACATTTATGTGTAGTGTAAGTGACCAAAATGACACAGCCTTTATTTATGTGGGGAGTTAATGCAGTGATCTATAGGCACAACCTGGTGGGGCAGTGAATCTACTAGAGTGATTTACTTTTATAAAGGAAATGAATACACTGATGTAATAAAATTGTCATGTAATGCATTGATCTCCCTGCTGCAGAGTAAGAGAGGAGGAACCAAAATTTATATGAAATAAATGTAAGGGAATAATAATTGAACAAGAGTTAATATGACAGAATAACAAAATATTTACAAAGGAAATAAATACAGTGAAATTATACGGCTTCAAGAGGGGAGGACATTTAAAGGAATCATTTCCACACCTACAGAACCAGGAAGCTTGGTAGGTCATGCTTTGTAAAGTAGGGAACATGGAGCAGTGAAGAAAGTACAATGGCAGGAAAAATAATTATATTATTAATTTTTGCTGACCACAAATAGCAAAAGCTATACATAGCAAAGATGTGCCTATCTGCAGAGCCTGGGAAAGAAATGACAAGGATATGAAAATGGAGGGCTTGCCCAACATGAAGCAAGCTCAGGCTGCTCTGTGGAACCTGCTGGGCATTTGGGCTATAACCAGTAAAGGTCATCAGAGCAATTTCCTCAGTCTAGCTGGTGTAGATGCTGGGGTTTGCCTGCCCCAAATCACCCACTGGATAATCAAAACCAAATATCTACTATGAAAATATATGGGAGATGACAGTTATAGTGAAGACAGGATATAAAACTGAATGAAATGGAGAGTAAGGAATGACCCAGTCTGGGAACTTGGGGGTTATCTGCATGTAGCCAAAGGACTGCTTAAATCAGTGACCTGGATGATTATGCCTTATTACCAGACTGGCTTTATATTAAGTCTGACTATCATCAGTCGATAGCAGTAGTTCTAAAGCAAACAGTACCATAAAAGTAAAAGCCAGCTCTATACAAAAGCTTGAGTTTTTGGATTGACACAGAGATTACCTGTGTGGGAGAGGTGTAGATATTGTGGCCTGTACTGTGCTGAAGGTTGGGCCATTGGATGTAGTTGTCTGCCTTAGCCTTAAGTCAAATTCAGTCCTTTCTCGGTTCCAGTCAGAAGAGATGGAGAAAGGGGGTAAAATATATGAAAAAAAAAAAAAAGATCTCTGCTTCTGAAACACTCATCCCTGCCCTCATTCTTGATCCCATCAGATGCCTTTCTAAGGAAGTGAGTGAGGGTAGTCCCCAAATGCCCTCATCCTTGTTGGTTCTTGTTGTGTTGACCCAAAACAGGATATAGAAATAAGGAACATGCCTATTTTCCTTATTCGGGTAAGAAAGTTCATAAAAAGCAGGATCAAGCAAGGTTTTGATGCACGTGGCCCACACTCACACCAGTAATGGACATGGAGAAGTCTTCAAAAAGTCTTTAATATTGACACATAGCATTTCTGTTGTCTTCCATCCCCACAGAAAGCTCCACACATTCCAGCAGCTCTCTCACCTAAAGGAAGATTCCTTCTCCTCATAAAATAGTTTGGGTTGGAAGGGACCTTAAAGCTCGTCTAATTCCAACACCCCTGCCATGAGCACGGAAACTTTTCCACTAGACCACATTTCTCAAAGGCTGACCCACCCTGGCCTGCCCATCTTCCCATCCTGAATCCTGTCCTTCCTCAGAAAAGGAAGATGCCCCCCACTATGACACTCCAGTCATGGGAGCCAACCCAGCACCTCTCTGATTCCCAGAGGATCACTGCACTGCCACTGCACAAATTCGTTGTGTTTATTGCCCACACTGCATACATTAGTGTACAGTTTTCCTCTTCAGAATTCAGATACAAAGGAGACATAGAAGATAGCTAGAGGATGCTTGATGTAAATAGGTAGTCTAAATAAAAGAGTGACAATCAGCATAGAAATTGCAATTTAATGCAACTATGTGCTTTTAAAGTAAAATACTGCAAAGCATGAGAATGGGTTTCACTAAATGGAAAGCTCTAAAATTACATACCTTTGTAAGAAGCCATGTTAAACTATAGTTAATCTTTCTACCCTACCCTAAATCTAAACCTCAACCTTTTGTGTCTGCTTGAGGACATCTGTGTTATGCTATGAGTAAATAAGTGAGACCTTTCGTTGTTCTGTAAATTTATTTAGTGCTTTGAAATTCTGTATTCCTGTAATGTGAATAAATGCAACTGTTCAGAGGGGCAAACCTAGAAAGACATTATTGGCAGTGTTAAATTCTCACCAAAAAAATTGAAGGTTAACTCGTCCTTTCTCTTGGCACTACAGCCTGCACAGAACAACAAAGCAATGGAAAGAATTTCCTGGAGCATTGAGTCAAGTTTGTACACATCCATGGAAAAGCATTTAATCCCATTTATCCAGATGAAGGTTTTATATGTGTATGCCCTGGGTGTACTGCCTGCCCTGCTCCTGTTGGAAGGCTGTTAGGGAACAGTGACCCAGAGCATCTTCAGTAGTTGTCAGAGACTGATCCAGATCACACATCTGAGATGACAGTTTGGATTTAGATATCAGACAAGTTCTAGCAGGTGCTTAACCCAGGGGATCCAAAGCCACAATGAGCCCTTTGGTCAATTCTGGATTCTGTTTCAAACCCCTTTCCTAAATTTTGGAGAGGCCCAAAGTAGGATTATGGGCAGCCACCCATCCCTTAATAAATGCAGGCTTAGATGAGTGTTTTGTGGAATACATTCATTGTGGTGTTAGGAGGGATTGCTTGTCAAGAGATCGACTCTTTAAAAAGAAATGAAGCTAGCGGGAAAATCAGGCAGTCTTGATAGCTTTACTTGATTCTCTAGCGTGTGAAATGTTAATGGGAACCACTCTGCACAGCATCTTATCCTTTATCTGCAAATAGCTGCAGATTTATCAATTTTGTTTTCAACTTTTTTATAAATTTACCTAAAATTCCTAATTCCCCTTTTTCAAATCATAGCTTTCTCTCTCTGATGCCACTCCAGTGACCATCAGGAGTTACTACCATAACTTTGGTTCCTAGAATGGCAGTGTTTTGCCAAGCAGGCCAGCCAAATTGTTGCCTCTGATGATTTTTGGCAGTGAGTTATCAGTCTGTAGGGTCACAAAACTAGCGCATGCATAACTAAATTTGTCTAAGGGAAAAATACAACATTCAAATAACACTTTTAATCCACATATCATGAATTTTTAATATTATCACACTGCTTGCAGCTTCCAGACACCTGCTACAGCCAGAAATTCAGGGAATTTTACCCAAAGTGAACTAGACCTCTATATCACCTCATTTTAGTACTAACATATGTCCTCTAAAAACATTTAGATGTGATTCATAAAGAGTATATTCATTGTGCATACAGGAACATATGAAATTTGGTGCTCATATATATAAGTTATGTGTGTGTGAATATTTAGCTATGTACCTCCATCACAGTAATTTAAGGCTATGTGTCTTTTTTCTAGAAAAGAAAAACCTTATGAGCAGTCTATTACCTATCTGGATGCTCACATCTAGCAGAGGGCCTGCAATTATGCAACTGTTTTGAAAAAAACCCCTAGTCCTCTAAAATAACAACTGTGCAAGCGATGCAAGGAAAATAATTCTACTCAGAATAAAATCAGTATGAAATCAGGCAAGTGTGAATGCCTGCAAAGTAACTATTTTGTTACGTCTTTTTATGACATAATTATATTGATCTGAAAGACACTCATCCAGAACCACAACCTTTTCTAGCCAAAGAAAAAAACCTGTATAATCTTTTCAATCACTTGATATTCATGGTCTTACTCAAAGGTCTCTGAATATGTCATGTGTGTAATACCAATGCAAAATTTGGCACTATAGTCACTACCAGCAATATGTTTCAATAAGGTAATTTTCTTGCTGCCTAAGAACATCAGCAGGGTGCAATCCTGAACAAAAACAGACTATGACATCTTATTCAAGCATACCTCTGGAGGACAAAACTATACTTTATTAAAGGAAAATGGGATTTCAGGATTGTTTTGACAAGCGGTAAAAGCATGTACCTCACTTTACATACAGTAGGAGTTTGAAATTTAAAGTGCTTGTGTAGCCATCGTTAAGTAAAGGCTGGAAGAAAAATATTGCCATTGTAACTGGGCTATGCAAATATACAAATGAAGCCTTGCAATCTATATTGTTTGGATTTTTGTATTGGGCTACATGATATGAAACTAAGATGTAAAATACAATTTTCCTTCTTTTATCTGTAAAGAAATTATTTCATTTGTACTTAAGAAGGAAGCCCGTATGTTTATTCTTTGAATAGTTAGCATACATGTCCTTTTTTAATATCAGATATGAGCATTCATTTTCACCAAGCATATTCGGTTTTCTCTTTTGTTTTTATGTTTTGCATTAAAATCTTCCTCTTCTTGTGTTCCCCACCACTTCCACAAGTTATCATTAACGGAAGAGGAAACAGTCCAAATGATGTTTTTTTTTAAAAAAACCCTAGATTTATATATAAGGTATATACATTTTTGGTGTTGGATTCTCCATAGAATATTAAGATACCAGCTCAGATACTGAATAGTGCTGAACACATCTCTTGTGAGATACTAAGCACGTGGTGGTGAGAGATGATAAAAAAGTAGATTTTTGCCATTGATTTCAGCACAAATAGAATCACTCCTTAGAACCATCTGCCTTCCTCTAGGGTCATGTTTATGTTTACACTTTTAAGTGGTTGGTGACCATGTGTAAAATCTGTTTCTAAACTTGAAAAACACTGATACAGTGCTTTGTGCATTAGAAACATATTAATATGGAGAGCATGAATTGAGCAGTTTGGCAAGAGTGCAAGCTAAGATGAGGCTGTGCCATTATAGCTCCAAGTGAAAACATCCAAAAAAAAAAAAGTCACGGTTACTCCCCAACATTTGTACCATAAATTGCCACCAGATTTGTTGTCATTTGTTTATCTGAAAACAGATTTGTGCTCTGTTATTTGAAATCTGTAATATTTTGTTGCCCAAAAGCAAGCATATTCAGAACAGTATGCAAGATGACAACCACCTCTCCTGGTAATGCACTGTTAGAGTGGATGTAGTACAAGACTGAGAATACTTAATGTACACAGTGCCAAGGTTATTTGGAAGATTTTAGCCTAATTTATTTGACTAATAACACTATTAAGTAGCTAATAGGGTGATTTTAACCAAACTGAAATCTTCAAGTTATACAGCTTACCTCAATTATCACCTCTGTCAGATGAGAAATTATTGATGGCTGCTTTGGACTAATCTCCTTGAAATCCATACTACACTTTATTACTGCTGTTTCTACATATTCAAAATGCCCATCACTGCTAAGGGAAAATGTCATCAGCCAACTGGAGGCTTGACAGCAGGACTGAAAGGATGCATGCTAAAAGAAATTACAGTGATGGATACTTTAGCATAGCTGTGGCTGTTGAGGTGAGTGATGTTGGACCAAGAGTAGGTTGTAAACTGATTTATATTTATTTTCTTTCCTTCGGAAGAAGCACTTTTAATTTTTTTTTGAAGATGCTAAACTCAGCTATATATTTTTTTTCATTTGTACCTCTTTCCCTAAGAAAATTATAAAACTATTTAGGGATAGACTGCTGAAGAAGAGAATGAGTATTTTTACTCTTTGGAATTACATAAAACCTTTGCAGACATCCCTTTACTGGCCATGTTTGTGTAGCTAAAGACAGAAGGTTTGCTAAAGGTAATTTACTGATAGAAATATTTTAATTGATGACTTAGGGTTGTTTCATATCAAATTGTTTTGTCATTTAATTTTATCTGCTTTCACCATTGGTCATTCCACTAGTCTCTTGTACATGACTCCCTCAAACAAGACTAAAAGACGCAGTATATTCACAGCCAGGTACTACTGAAAATGTGCAAGAGAAATGTCACATCCTCATTGTCTCTGTGCTTTTTATCCATCTGTGACCTCCCATCCAGGCTCACCTGGTACCTTTCTTTTAGTGTGGTGTATTCCTCTTCATATCAGTAACCAAACTACTTAGTAATCTTTTTCTAGCCAAATTCTGGCATTCTGCAGTACAGTTTCATGATTCTTCCAAATATTTGTCAGGCATGCTTGAATTATGTACTGGGGAAGTGAATTGGGAAGGCTCCCAAAATTATCAAATGACAGAAATTAGCACTTGGAAAAAAAAATATACATACATGCACATATACAGTGTCTGATGTCTTATATATTACTAAAATATATTTTTTTTTATGACAAACATAGCTGTATTTAACTACATACTTAAACATTGTGCAGAACATAATTGTCTTGACCTCTAACAATGAACAATGCTTGTGTTGAAATGTAAAGATTTATACCCTTGACATTTCTGTGTTTGAAATAATGAAACCAAAGAGGTCACTGTACATTCCTATAAATGTGTGGACTAATATAACTTTATTTTCACCTATTTTTTAATATTGACCTATCTTGTACAGTTTATAGCAACCCTTTTATTGCATAAATGTCCAAAAGGAGGAATAAACAACTAAAACAGGCAAACCTTCTGCAGATTAATGATGGAAATGTTTTTTTATGGTCTTTGAAAGAGCACAGCACACATATATAGATGGTAATGAAAAAGTGTTTGTAGGGTAGGAGGTGCATACACATGATGGGGTGGGAAATGGGTAAGGAAATACACATCACATTTTTCCAGCCACAAAGAGATTAGTAGTCTTACCATTTTCAATAATCAAAACCTTGAATCCCATATTTCTGTGTGTCCACTTAATGCAGTAGGCAATTTTAATATAAAGCAAAATCTCACTCAATATGATAAGTTAAAAATGCAGATTTCATTTTGCTTTTTTAAGCCCCAAAATGTAAGGCCCAGTTATGCCTGTGAAAGGGGAGGACATAGGGGGAAAGGAGAGAAGAAACAAGTATGCCAACAAAGAGAAGGCTAAAGCAAAGTTCCCTAGGGGGTATGAACAGAGTAGCAGCAGTGAACTAGAAGTTAGAAACAGTGAAAAAGCTGTGCAGGACTGAGCAGATAAGGGTTAGACTTGAGGAAGAGGAGTGCTAGCAGAGGTTGTTCTCAGCTCTATGAATTCTCTCCTGTGTCATTGCTGTCATGTTCTGAGAAGAGGAGCACCACTGCGTTGAAAAGATACATTGAAGCATTTACAATTCTGCCTCCAGATGAAAAAATAAAATAATCTGCAATATCTGGATAATTTCTTGGGCTGAAACAGAGGAAATCTGTGAAGTCTACAAGTTTATTCACTCTGTATGAAGCTAAATGTTTTTCATTCTTTCCAGGCTAGGGCTTATTGAAGGATATATATTTGTGATATGTTGACAAATATCTAAAGAAACACCTGTATAATCATATTATCAAAAAATTTGGAAAACTTACAATCCATTCTAAATTTTTCTGCATATTATCCTTCTCTCCCAGCTCTCAGAAATTCTAACAAAACCCAAATTTTTCATGTCAATTTAATTCTGAGGTTTTGCATAGTACCTCTCACGGACTGTAGAAAAACCAGGTCCTGTTAGAGGAACAATCCTGAAGTGTGTGATATAGTTCAATAGTGTTGCTCAAGGATTCTCTGTAGAATGATTTATAGCCAAAGCTTTTATACAGTGAAAGATGGCCTAATGTTAAAACCCAGATTTTTATTTAGGCTAACTGCTGCCGAGTCACACTCTTCAGAGGATCCCTACTTCTGCTTGGGATATGTAAGGCACATTACTATTTCAAAGACCTTAAAGGACAATTTCTAGAAGGAAAATCTCTGAATAGGCTCAAATATTGTTACTTATTTTGAGTAATCAAAATAAATATTAAAAAATGCAGGCACTGTTAAAGGATTAATGTGGTCACCAACTAGAGTGTTATGCTGGTGGAAAGGCAAGAGCTCAGCCTAACTCACATATGGAAAATAGCTTGGAGATGAAAGCAAACCTGTGTGGTCCAAGCTGTCTATAAGCTACTTTACGTAGAAATCTCATAGCTCTCACATATTTAATACAGCTCCACAAGGATTGTATTATAGGCTCCAAGAGATTCAGATAATTAAGAGCCTTTGTTTACAGCAGGCATGCAGGGGATTGCATTCCACCAGAACCTACCAAAACACGAGGATTTCTAAATTTGGGAGAAGTCTCAATTCCTTTAATTTAGGCATTGCTTCCTCCCATTGATGTCAAAAGCTTAGTTTTATTGTCTTTAGTTATTACAAGCATAAATAAAATTTCCTTGTGACATTTGATGTAATTGTCCTTTCTGAATTGAGTATATTTCTACCCAATTAGATCCTGTCTCTAATTAGAAACCAAATAATAGACCATTCTTATAACCCAAGGATGAAAAGGGAAGTCATACCTATACCACATGCATATTTCCCACCTAATTCTTATATTCAGTTTTTCTCAAGGTTTTTGATAACACTTTTCACTCTCAAATTTGTGAATGGGACTTGGAACAAATAATCTTATTCGGTTGATATTTTCATCTCAATTTTTTGAATTGTGTGTTTCAGACAATCCAGAGAAGGCTGAGGTAAATATCCCAGCTTTTGAATGTTCATCCAGAGGAATCAAAATGTTAAATGGTGGCTATTACTGGGAAGTGTGCTTCTATACAAATTCTATTTTCTAAGAATAGCTGTAGTTGTTGTATAACTCTGTTGTATGAGAGAAGCACCAGGTGGGGTAGTGGAAGGAATTACTTGACCTGCTGATTCATAATTTTATGGCTTTATTTCAGATATATAGAATATATATATTCTGATGTATATGTATCTTCTTTCTTACACATCTCAATCCAAAATTCCCCTTTATGCTGCATACTGATGAAACAGTCAGGGCAAAGGTAACCTGCCTAAAAAAAGGATAAATACAAAGAGGCAAGAAGTTGCTCAGAAAAACAAGATGTCCTTGGAGTTGCTTAAAGATGAATTAAAATTAATAACTTGCAATGTAGATCACTGTGTGTCTTTGGTGAAAACCCTGTTGTTGGTAGTGACATCAGAACAGTCGCTCCTTTAGTTTGCCAGGCTAAATAAACCAAATATTTTTTATTTGTTTCTGCTTTTTGCTTGACTTTTCATTTTTTCATTTCCATACCCATCCTTCATATGTTTTATTGGCAATTTATACAGTCAGCAGAAGACCCCAAAGCCTTAGCAACAAGATCTTCTGATGTACAAACAAAATGCATTTAATTTGACTCAGTGTATTACAAGCATTATAATCCCTCTTCTGATTTCAACATGATCGACTAATCTCATCTGCTCAGAGGGATAAGCCTTGTCTCAGCCATGATGACAGGCTTAGAGAATGATAAAAATTAGGGCATTCTCACAGATTATATACTGTAACAACAGATAAGGCTTATGAATAAAGAATTGACTACAGGTGGTTATTTGTAGAAATGTACTAGATTAAGGGGTTAATGTTAGAGAAGTACAATGTCATTTGTAGTTAAATCATAGATACACACAAGTGTGGGAAAATCTTTCTCGCCTGTGTAAACATCAGGGGAGATGAAGCAAATTTCATAGCTCGTTTCACAAGCAGTCAGAATGAGCAAGTACGTTCTCAAAAAGGGATAACCCTAATTTGCACTCTAGAAGTTCAGTTTGATAACTACTTGTCTTGGGCAAAACAGAGAGACAAAAGAAATCTCCGGAGGCTAGACGACAAGAGAAGTATTACTGTGTTTATTTGTAACTGTCTGGAATGCTTCAGCTTAGTCCCAGGTAAATTTAGTGCTTATGATTCTTCTGTTTGGATTTGTAAAGAACATATGGTACAGCAATAATGGAAGAAGTGCGTGAGGCAAGGGGTAAGCTCCCTGACCGTTGAGCAAGACCGCTAGATACACACATCTTACCAGCAAATGCTAGCCTTGGGTGATTAAATCTCAGTGCATTGCTGTGAAAAAGTAATGAAACCCATATAGTAACAATGCAGGAAATGCAATTACATGCCATCTGCATGCTAGATTCACATTCAATCTTCCTGGGAAAAAAAATCTTGAAACAAACCTGACACGCTTCTTCAATCTGTTAAGCTTAAGTAAATGAAAGAACAATATAAGCAACCATTGTTTTTCTAACACTTTTTATCTTTTGAAAAGCACTTCCTGTATATCATATTAATATCATGTGATGTGAACTGATCTGCAGACACTTAGCAGAAACATCTGTGAAGCAAAGGATTATGTTATCACAATGTGACACACATTACTTCAAATAATTACTTTATTAATATTAATAAACTATATAGCAAAATTAGCTATGTAATTAGACACCATACATATAAAATATAGGGCAAATAATTATTATCTCTACCTTTCTTAATTATTGTTACTTACCATGTATTCCAGTCTTTTTCTTAACCTCATAAATAAACAAACAAACAAAAGATCTTTCTTCTGGCCTTCACTATATTTAATTGATAAGTGGTTATTCATTTTTTTTGGATGTTTTTCACTCTGCATTCCAAATACCTCAAGAAAGAAGAGTCATATTTAGTACTTATTATGGGATGGCAGAAAAATTAATTTTTCCATCCAGTCATTGCTGAAATTAATGGGTGGCTGCAATCCCGGATACATATTTTTTTTACAAAGTTAATAATCAGAATATTTTAATGCAACAATTTAATGAATAAGACTGAATTTGTTCTCAGAACAAAGCACCAAGGAGACAAGTGGTTGTACCTTGCAAAATAACAAAGATAATAGGAATTTACAAGAATATTGTTTCACGCCCGTAATCTACTATGAGTAGATTTAGAGATAGGGGCTGGCATTATTAAGAGTTTAAGTTTAAACCACTTGAACTTAATGCAAACTGAATGAGCAAGCTGGAGAGACCAAATATCCGTTTTGTTTCCATAGGAACTCCTCCCACAGAAATCTGCCACCAAATGCTGGTTGGCAAGTAGGAATGCTCCCAAAGAGCGTGTCTGGCAGCCTGCACACCCGGCGTTCCCCTGTTGCTACCTTTTCTCTCACCAGCAGGCATGTGCAAACCAGCCTGTGAGCAGCCCTGGAGAAGAGATGCCCCAGACAGCAACAGACACGTCAGTTCAACCAAGTAGGTGTGCCTCTTCTCCAGAGTAATTGATATGGATCGCTGGGAATGTGCTCCCCAGCAATCATCCTACTTAAAATGTGCACGTCGTCTTTCTAGGATGCCAATAAAGTGCATCCTTCTGCAGTCGCTGACACTAGAGTAAACCTTATGGTTTAGACAAACATTAGAACTGCATCAACCAGAAACAGCATGACAAGTCTGACATTTTCCTGGCTCCTCTGGCATTGCATTTCTGTGCCATGATACAAAACCATGATGCAGCATTTTGCTAAAGGACATCTTCTTTGCTAAGTGTCATGTACATTGACACTACATGAACAATGCAGTCTTCTGAGCTGGAAATAATACATGTAAGGACTTAAAAAAAAAAAAGACAAAAATGCAGGCTGCATATTGATGATAATACTGTAAGAAACGTTTTTAGAAAATTCCTTAATGGTTTCATAAGTTAAACTCACTCACGAGCACAGAGTTCATGTAACTAGGTGAGAAGATGACCCTAGAAGCAGTATGATAATGAGCAAACTTTGAGTATTAAAAAACTAAAATACCAAAAGCATCACATTCAAAGAAAGATTGGAAGAACTTGACAAAACCTGGAGTCTGATAAAAGACAAGTGAGGAGCATTGGTATACTTTTAATATAGTTTTGGTTAAATGGATTAGAAACCTGTGGTTGAAAGTGTATCACCTGTGGTAGTACCTCAGTAACATCTGTTTCTGCTAACTGTGGTGTATAAAACTCTTGCAACTTAGCAATTGCCAAGGAAAACAATGAGTCTTAAAGTAAGTGCTAAGGACTAGTTTATAACAGAGGTGACAGTCCCAGGCAGCTGCTGCTTCTAGTGCTCTGTCAGAAATTCTGTAGGTGTGCCTGCTTTTTGACTCATGGATTGAGAGCAGCCCCTGGAAGCTGAAGGATTGCAAATACAGGAATGTCTTGGGGCCTTATCTTTGGATCTAAGTGAGAATGGAAAGCACAACAGCTCTTCAGACTGCAGTTGTTGATTTAATACACTTCTGTTCACAGAGATTGCTGAGATCTTTCTCCAGCTGTGTATATTTATACTGTGCTGGCAGACACAGCAGGTAGGAGTTTTTGGGGAGGGGATATCTTGATCCCATCACCTTTCCTCTAGCTGTGTCTGCTACATCCGATTCAAGAAGATATAGATAACTGAGAGCTTTGCACTTAAAACCTTTAATATACTTGTGACCTTTGTGAAAATGACCATACAGCCTTCAGGAATGTGCCAGCAATTCAAATCACAACTTAGGAAAATTTGTAATTTTGTAAAATTTTTATAAATAACCTGATCTGTATAAATATGACCATATACACAAAGCATATTCTGCAGAAACACATTTGATTTTTATTTACCTCAAAAATACACTACAACTCCTACTACACTATGAATTTTGAACTCAGCTCAAAATTAGTCATTTTTTCCTTTTCCCAATCATTGCAGAATGAAAGGTTGAAAATAAGATTTCCTTTTTCCATGTAACTTCATCCTATAAAAGCAGCACAAAGGAAGAGACTAACACAACTGCGAATGTGCAAATCTAGCTATTGAAGTTTCCCATAACTGCTTTGACTAGTTAAATCTCAAAAGAAGCTATGTAAAGTCGGGCATTTTTCAGTAAATATATAAAGACTTGAAAGTAAGGTGCAAGGTGTTTACTTAGTCAGAATGCTACAAGCAACAGCAATCTAAATTCCAAGTCACCTGAAAGGAACTGCATCTGCAGCAGGAAAAGTTTTTTTGACTCCTCCCCTGATCTGTCTTTTCAGTTGCAGCTAACACCAGGCAAGTATCACACGGAGCTCACGTGCAGAGTAAAGGAACATCTGAAATGTGCATTAGCTTACTGATATCTCCTGTGAAACCTAGGCCTAAATATCAGCTGCTTCTATGTCTTGCTGCTCTCTAAAGTTTGAAAATAAGACATTCCCTGTCTTCCAAGATCTCACCACAAAGCATCAAACTTCTTGTGTAAAGAGAAGATGGCTTGTTATATATCTGAAATTTTTATTCAAGCCCTAAAGACTTTTGTTGAGGGTATAAAATAAGTAAGAATGTCTGTGGGGAATCATCATCTGTTAGTGGCAGGCAAGAAATTCCAAAAATGTTTAGTCTCTGCTCCTGAAGAAAAGGTTGTATTTCCTTTTTCAGTGCCCATAATCTTTTTAGAACCTTTTCTTTATTGAGCCCATAAACACCACAGTGAAGCTGCAAATCATCATAGTCTGCAGAAACTCCATCGAGGAAGCTGCAGAGTAAATGACGCTGAAAAGTTGATGTTCACAACAACAGGAAGTTGACTAACCCCATGGTAGCATGCATGACATCTGAGGTACTCAAAAATAATGCAGAGGACTATATCATGGAGGACATGGTCTCAGTATGACATGGTCAATGCACAGGACCAAGATTCAGGAATCTCAATTCAAGTTCCCTTCCACTGTTCTTCACTAGGCTGGTTTTGTTGATGCTGTCTTCTAATTATGCAAAAGCTTTCAAAATGTCTTGTTGACAAAATCAGTGGCTTTTCTGATTTTTGACCAAGGTTGCTAAGTCTGAAGAAGTCAAATATGAAACTGTATTATAAAGCAGAAATCTTTAGGAAGTTGAGCAAAGAACTGAGAATGATCAGAACAGAAACATTCTCCACTTTGCAAATAATTTATTTGCCATTCATAATTTCAATGTTTCAACCTTTGAATGATAAAACTATAAACAAAATTGGCTTTTTTTAGATTCATTGGGTGCTTTGGTGTTTATATACTTTGTGCAATCTGGTGTTACTTTGGGGATATACTCCATTTTCATTTCAGAGACTGCAAACATCCTGTCTGTTATGCTGGTCAATAACCATAAGAAGCTGCTAAAATTATTCATCTACATATTTTAATATTAATTTTTAATCAAAGATTTAGCATCTTTATTTATAGGTAGACTGAAACAGATAGAAGCATGATTCTATAAAATAGATGTAAATTATATCAGCAAATATAGATTTGTTTTAAGAAGAGAAAAACTTTTTTAGAATTTAATATTTACAGTTTTGAAGTGAACTGATTTTAAATGTTACCACTAAACTTCCCAAATTAAATTAGGAATTTTCAAGGAATTTAGGTGCTTAATTTCTATTAATATCTCATTGAGATATTGATTTCACCTAAATTTCTAGCTTTCTCAGAATCAACTATCATTAAGTTTTCTTATTATTCTTAGAGTGAACCATGAAAACCACAAACAACCTTTATTTTCATCCATTTTCTGTATTTTATGACCATTTGATTTTATACTACCAAAATCATGAACGAGTGGGCATGATTATTGAATGGGCATGATTATTAGTAGAAGACAGAAATAGAAATATAAGTGAAGGAACAATACTATTAATATGGTTGTTGCTCAGAGAAACAAATGTTTTAAAAGACATAAGAGCCAAGGCACTTACACTGTGCAATATGTGTTTATAGGTTACAAATTAAATTGCCATCATTTGCCAGCAGTAACTTCGTGGTGCTACAGACAATCACCAATTTCCTGAGATGAGGAGCACATAGAAATTGTTGAGATGCAGCAGTTCCTACTATTTTTGGGAGGAAAAGAAATTTACAAATGGGTGACATCCAATGTGTGTGGGTGGAGTATCATGCATAAAATTCAACTGCTTCTTGAAAAAAGATAAAATTAAAGGCATACACAATTCATTTTGTTGGTATTCCAAATAAATGCATGGCTCTAGAAGATTAGAATAAGGAAAGAAATGTTAATTTCTATCATAAAACCTTAGCAAGTACTATATCTGATCTCACTGAGGAATTTCACTGAAATATCTCTTTGGATGGAGGCAGAGTTCTTCTTTAATGAGTATTTCAGAAATTTGATTGCATGCAGAGAAGATTCTCAAAGTAGCATTAGACAAAAGAAAAGTGACAAATAAGCAGGGGTGGTCTGTTAAGTAACATCCTGGCCTTGTCAGGTGGAGTACAAGAGGACAATAAAATATAGACCTTGGAGTATAGTAAAATGTTTCTCTCATTACTGAACAAAAATATCAGATCTGGTCAAGTGGAGACCAAAACAAGAAATTATGACAAAGAGCAGTCAAAAAAGTGAAGTGCATGGGAGGGCCAGTTATGAAAGGAGCTGATTTGGACCAAGTTTGAGAACAGTATTTTCTGGAGCCTATTTGGGTCCACACAAAGAACTGTGTTGGTACTGTCACCTTAGTGCCATATTCAATCATTGAGATAAAATTGTGTAAGAAAATTCTCTTCTGTTATCAAACATTTTAGATAAATCTTTCTGCTACAGAACTTTTAAACTTTTTCACATTCCAATTAATACTCCCTCAAGAAGAATATGACAGCTTGGAGAATTTTAAAACTTTATTGCCAGATAATATAAACTTTGAGAAAAAAAAAAATTAAAAAAAATTTACCCAAAGCCATCTACATCAGCAGAGGTCAAGAAAATAGCTGTATTTCAGTTTAAAAAAGGCTGAAGAGTTGTGCTTTTGTTTTTCAGATCACAGTTTTTCATCATCTTCCTCAACCCTCTATTTAGCTCTCAAGCATGAACTTTCTTTTTCTTTATATGGATTAAAAATGTACGCTTCTCAAAGATATTTATTGAGATATAATATAGAAGAGGCAACTTTTCCCCTCCCCAAACAACCCAATGCACAGTGACAGCAAGCAGCAAACCCTGTGTATCAGAGTACAATTATTAAAACTTTTGTGGTCATATGTTGAGTCAAAGGGGCAAACAAAGGAAAGACTAAATGCAAATTCAGATATCACAATATAATAATAGTCACTAAACTACCATAACTGTGTGGTTTAACACCAATCAACTGAGTATACCTTGTCAGTACTCAGTGATGGAAATATTGTTCTGGTTGGTTTGGTTGGAAGACCTGAGGATCATTCACAGGTGTTCTGGGAAAAGGTAGCTACTGTGTGCCTTTGGGCCCTTGGCTGTGCTACAGGGGCACAGTTGCTGCAGCGTGTTGGAAATCTTGAGGAAGAACAGGGTCTCTCGGGATCTCTCTAAAGAAAATCTTTACAATTCTTTTGCATGGACTCTGTCTCAATGATAAAGCGAGCCAACAGTCAGGAGTGCTGGAAGCTGAGTTAGCCAAAGTTTCATGGAGGCATGACACTGAAGTCTACTAAGACATGTAGACTTACCCAGGAACCCTTTGAAATAACCTTCTGCCTGGCGGTTTATCTTAGAAAACTTGTCAGACCATGCATGAAACTCAGAAGTCATATGCCAGATTATACAATTGATACCCAACAAGAGGCAAGAAATCATGCATTTTCAAAAACAAAAATGACATTTAACACTGTATTTCCATTTAGTGTTTTGCTTCAGGTTTCTTTTACAAGTACTGACAAGCTTGTTTTCAATAAGAAGTTGGTTCCACTAAGTCACTTGCAAACTTCTTATGTATTATTGTCTCAATAAGAGAAGCAGATTAGAAATTTATTTATTCTTTTATATATGAACAAAACATTAGAACAATATGGTCTCACATGCCCAATAAATAATCACACCAAAAAAAGCAAAATACTTCCAGAGCAGAGCAGTGAATATATGCTTTTTATTGCCATGGGTACAACAATAACCTGTGTGCTCATTGACTTTTAAACAACATTAAAAAAGTTGCAAACCAAACCCAAACATGTAAGAATAACCCTTACATTTGAGGAAATACTGTGCTTTGAAAAAGTGTATGAAATCAGCTTGTTTCTTTTGAATAAACTGTTCCCATTCCCTGCCAGCCTGAGTCCGTGTGTCAGTCATTACCATTACCTAAACTGAAATCCACTAAAATTGGCCAGCTTTAAGAAAAGCCATGTTATTTGCATCTTATTCTTCACTGAAAAGAAAATCAAAAGTCACAGTCTAAAAAGAATAGAAACTACTGTAGTTGTTGAGTGGGCAGGAAGTTGACATAATTTATTTACCTTTAAACCCGTTTTGAAATACAGTAGAAAAATATTATTGTTTCTATGGAAGGGAAAACAAGCTGATAGGCTTTAGATTTTTATGTCCAGTTCCAAGTAGCATTAGACTAAAAAAATGTTCTTATCAGATGTTAAGTAGAAGTTCCCATTGAAATCCATGAGAAACCAATAGGAATGTCTGATTCCTGTATTGTCTCCTGGCTCCAGCCATGTCCTTGAGCACAAGTGGTCCTAGCATATCGATTAGGCCACCAGTGTTGTATCCAAAGGTTACTTTGGATCACTTAAACAATGTGGTCACTTTTATACCAAAGAACAGAGTGAAAAAAAAAAAAGTAATGCTGGATTTATTAAAAAAATAAACCCCACCACACCTCTATTGTTTAATTAATATGTATAAAACCAGGGTAGTATTTTGGAAGAAGGACTATATTCCTAATTTAATCAGTGGGGTTTATTTTTCACAATAAAATATTAATTTTATAACACAGAAAAAAAAGAAGTGTCTTTCCCTCAGTTCCCCCACCCCTGTGTGATTTTTAAGGCTCCAAAATGTGCCAGATTAAGACCTTGGAGATGGAAATTCGATGTTTATCCACAGGGCATGTTCAGCATTGCCAACGGCTGTGCAACTTTTCCCAAACAATGTTCCTCAACGATGACTTGAAAGGACCACAATTAGGGGCAGGAAAATAGTTTAATTTCCATGCCCATTCAATCCTTGACTTCTCTGCTGAGCCTGCCAACTATTGCCAATTGCAATGGTGGATTTTGTGACATGGACACTTGTCCACTAAGAACTGGACTGAGGCTGCAATCTAATGTAATTATTTTCAGTCACTATTGACCTACAGGAAGTTTCAAACAAGGAAATGTTGAAGTTTTTCTGCTCTTACCAGCTTCCTCAAACAATGTTCCCACTCTAGCAGTGGTAGCTGAAGAGTTCTCTGGCAACTTCAAAAACATTTTTATCATTTTTCAATTTTTAACCCTCTTCTCTGTTTGATTATCAGCTAGAAAAAACCAAAATGATAAAACCCCCTTTCAATCATATATCAAAAAAGAATCTTTAAAGATCTTTTCTAGAAATTTAAAAAGTCCCTGACTTAAACTGCACATCTTGTGATACAGTAAGTATAAAAATACCAAGTTCTACTTTCCACAGCTACTATGTATAAACCACTCATCCTCTCCTGTCATATTGGAAGAGTTATGTTCTGTTTTTCCCCCTCAGGATGTACATTTGAAAAAGTAATTTTCATGCCATTTGCTCATGCATAGAAATATATAATTATTTTTTCAATTCTATACTTAAGCAACTATTATAAAGTAATTTGGTAATGACAGGACCAAAGTTATGGCAATAATGTGCAGTTCTGTTTGATCTCAAAGTATAGGTAATCCTGGCTTCTGTTTGTATGGAAACCCTGGGTGCCACAGGCACAAATCAAGATTTAATAATTGATGAATAGGTATCATTTAGCTCTAATGTTTTAGAGCTAACTTAACAGGAAACTAAGTTATAAAAAATGCACATTGTATTATCAGACTCAAGAATACAAAAAACAAGAAAGAAAACAAACAAAAAAAAGAAATTTTTAAATCAGTACTCAGGTAAGCTTGCTTTGGCCTTCTTCCCAGTTTGAGACGAGAGAGGAACTGGAGCTAACTGCACAGATCCCTCTAGTGGCAGCAGCAAAGATGGGATTCTGGCTGAACAAGCAAGTCTCAGAACCAGGAGATGTGTTAGGAACATGAGAGTCTCTAGTAAGGGAACCTGCAGAGCTGGGCTGTGTGAGCTGTCACTGCAGAAAGGCTGCCTGATCTCATCAGGACCTGCAGGACTCAGTTGTTCTGTCGCTATTTAAAGAGCAAAGAAAGGAGAAGTGCCGGAGACCAAAGGGTGGGGGAAGCAGAATGAAAGGAAGCTGTACAGTTGTTTGAAGCTGAGCTGTGTTGCACAGACAGAGAGTAATACCTTTCTGCATGCTTTGATTTATGCAGGTATCCAGATGGTTTTGGGTCATTCCAAAGGATAAATTTTATATTGCCCACACATCATCTAATACATATGGTTCTATTCCTTGCAACAGAAAGGAACCAGGCTCTTTTTTCTGACCTAGAGATGAACTGTTGAATGGTAGAGCATGAGCATCTACAGGTGGAGCCTGTAAAATCGCCTACACTGAAAAAGGCCAGCTCCTTGTCTATAAAGTCATAAAGATTCAATCCTAATAAAAGTATAATCTCACTACCCAAAAGGTATGTTTTTTTGACAAAACTCTGTCCAAAAGTTTAACATGCTTTCATATGTCACATCTGCTCTTTGCCTTACTGTGATACTTCACAAGTCCTACAGGAAGTACTCAAGTGTATAAAAGTGTACAAATCATCCTGCCACCCTAATCTGTTGAGAATCTTTTTATATGTCTGTCCAAAAGGGAGCAAGAGACAAGAAAAAAATTAGAGCTATAATGTATTTTGCAGGTTTATATCTCTAAACATGCAATAACTATATAATTCACTGTAAGTTATGCAATGGTTTATACTTTTCCTATAAATTATTTGTTAAATTCTGTATTTTTTCTCTGCTCACCTGTATTGACACACGTTTACTCAAATGAGGAGTATTTTTCTGGATCTGGATGAAATGGACCATAGAGTGTGACTACCTTCCATATCTTATACAGGACTAGGTGATGTAGGAGATCCTAACAGAACAACAATTACCTAGTTAATGTTAGCATAAATTTATTGGCAAACACACATCCTGCTGCCTGAGGAAAGATTTCTCTGCCTATAGTTTTTACTAAATTTTCCTCATGAGATACTGTTAGAAATTTCTGAAAGCCAGTAACAAAATCAGCCTGGAGAAAGTTTACTTCTACACTGTTTTGAATACTAAAAGACCTTTAATGCTGTTTCTTGAGAATTCAGGATAGTGTGTATGGAAGACTTCCATTTAAATCTGTTGCAATATAAGGGTATTTTCTACCATAACTGAAAGACGAATCATAAAATATCCTCTAGATAGGTTTAATGGATTTAAAAACATACAGTCATAGAATAGTTTAGGTCAGAAAATACCTTTAAGACCCACCAAGTCCAACCATTTAACCCAGCACTGCCAGATCCACCATTAATCCACATTTCTAATCACCATACAGAATCACAGAATCAGTTAGGTTGAAAAAGACATCTGAGACCATGGAGTACAACCTTTTGCCAAACAGCACCATGTCAACTAGACAACTGCACTAAGTGCTCTGCCCAGTCTTTTCTTAAAACCTCCAGGGATGGCAACTCCACCCAGCCCATTTCAGCGTCTAATCACCCTTTCTGTGAAGAAATTCCTTCTAATGTCCAACATAAACCTCCCCTTGCACAGTTTGAAATTATGTCCTCTTGTCCTGCTACTGGCTGCCTGAGAGAAGAGACTGACCTCCACCTGGCTACCACCTGCATTCAGGTAGTTGTAGAGAGTGATAAGGTCTTCCAAGCCTCCTACACACCTCAGTCACTCCTTATTAGACACTCCAGGCACTTCACCAACTTCATTGCTCTTTTTTTGGAAGTGCTTCTGCCCCTCAATATCTTTCTTGTAGTGAGAGGCCCAACATTCTTGAGGAACAATAGTTAGTGAACAAATTTTGTCAGAGTTGAAATCTGCTATGAATCTACCCAAAACTTACAGGGTCAGAATGGCTGAACAATGGTCTCAGGGGGCACAAATGGTGCAGAGAGACCATGCTAAGGAGCTTTGCAAAATCATAAATATGTATTTATGTATTTTTTAAGCTAAATATCTTGTTTAGACCGTCTTCTATGGATGGTGGCAGAGATGCAGCTGCATAGTTTAATCCTTAAAGGATTGTGGCCTTTATATGTATCATATGGGGTTGCAGTAAAGTATTTTACCCTGTTTTAGACATCTGTACAATAACCATACTGCAAAAATGCCACTGCCTATAATAGGCCAAATTTTTTTCATGATGATCATGGCATCTATTATCTTTTGATTGCCATTACATTAGCACTTGAAGATAAAGTGACAATCTTTCTTCATGTAAATGTTAGATGCATGTTGTAGCTTATAGAAATATTTTTTCTTCTGTTTCAGCTCCATTAATTCTTTTAATTGAGAGGAAATTTTGGGAAACTTTTCCCATATTGCTAGAACTCATTTTTAACAAACAAAATTAAATTGCTTCTTGTGGGTTTTTTTAATGAGAAATTAACTAGATATTAACGCTTTTGCAAACAAGGCGCTATTACCTTTTCTTTAGCTGAAGAGACAGACAATGGAAGAATTTAAACATAATCACAAAGAAGCAAACACTTATAACAGACTGCATGTCTGTAAGTGGCTCTTCACTTACAGACTAGGTTAACGTAGCAAGTTTAGCACTGCTGAAAAATTTTAACATGTCCCAGAAAGAAAGCCACTTAATCAGCTAATTAAAATTATTAATTAAAATTATTTACCTTGGATTACAGTATAAAGCAGAGATAAGGAAAAAAACCTTAATTCTTAAACTACTGATACCATTTTTTTAACTGTGAATGAAAATGGTAAATATTCTTCTGAGATGGTGTTAAAAACATCCCCCATCATTTCAGATTCTTGATACACAAATGTGAAAGCTCATGAGTTGCCCTTTTCTTTGACAACATTCATTTTGACTGCAAAATGTCTGAATAGTCTGACTGTACCTCCCAGTTTTGTTGTGTACTGCACGTGCTACATAGTACAAAACACTTGTACTCCACAATACTACACACTTTTTTAATGAAGAGAAATTACTGAGCTGCTGTAGGAAGTAAATACTAATATATACTATTTCTATCTAGAAAGCAATATTGCAATAGAACTGATAACTTCTGGCATTATATAGTTTTGATCATGACCTTCTTACAGAGATGCCTCATCTAGTCTGACTGAGACCCGTAGCAAGAATTCAAAGTCAAAGAACAGGACACTTTGCAATAAAGAAATAAACCTTTATTATTGATCACATCTTTTGAAAGTACAGTTACGTGATCTGGCACTTCATCTGCATGTAGCAGAATGGAAAAAGTGGTAATGATAGTCCTAATGCTGCCTAGAAGGCAAAGGGCAGGAGATGCTTATGTAGTATTTTGCAAAACCACTGCATAAATTTTCAAAGCTAAACAAAATTATTAATAAAATGCGTCATGCCATATGTAATGAGAAATTACCAAGAATTAGAATTACATTCTTTTCCAGAATAGGCACAGCAGCCTCTTTTCTCTTTCCCTTGGCACAAGAGGCAGAGGTTCTTCATTAGGGGTCAAAACCAAGCTTAATGACAGGACTCCATCCCAGATAATGCAGGGAGTTCCATGTTGCCACACGATAGCACAACACACACCACTGGGTGTGAGGATGATGGTTCATGCAGCAAGGATGTTAAGTCAGCCTGTACCATATGTCAAAACTGTTTCCATAAAAGAAAAAAGCATATACAGAACAACCAGGGAATCCAGCTGAGGCAGCAAAAGTTAGTGAAATGCAGGTCATTCTTGGCCAACCTGGACATATTTTATGACAAGGTGACCTGCATATTGGATGAGGGAAGGTCTGTAGATGTTGTCTACCAAGACTTCTGTAAAATCTTCCACGGCATGCTCCTGAAGGAATGGGCTGCTGATGGCCTGGATGGCTGCGCTGTTCTCTGTGTGTAAAACTGGCTGGATGACTGAGCCCAGAGAGTGGTGGTGAAGGGATTACACCCAGCTGGCAACTGGTCAAGAGTGGCGGTCCCCAGGGTTCAGTATTAGGGCCATTCCTGTTTAATGAATCAGTGATCTGGATGAGGGGATCGAGGGTATCCTCAGACAGTTTGGGGATGACACCAATATGGACAGGAGTGCTGGAGGACAGGAAGGCTCCACAGAGGGATCGGCATAGGTTCAACCAATGGCCAGAGGCCAGTGGTATGGTGCTCAATAAGGCAAAGGGCCAGGTCCTGCACAAAAACCCCAGGAAGTGCTACAGGCTTGGGGCAATGGCTGGAAAGCTTTCCAGCAGAAAAAGGACCTGGGTGTGCTGACTGACACTGGCTGAACACGAGCCAGTTTGTACCCATGTAGCCAAGAAGGCCAATGGCACCATGGCCTGTATCAGCCCTAGTGTGGCCAGCAGGACCAGGGCAGTGATTGTCCCCCCATACTTGGCACTGGTGAAGCCACAACTTAAGTCCTGTCTTCAGTTTTCAGCCCCTCATTAAAAGAAGCACATTGAGGTGCCAGAACAGGGCAGTAGAGCTGCTTGGAGAACAAGTCTGATGCTGGCCCCTGCACAGTCAGAGAAACTATTTCATACTGATTTAATTTTGACAGCAGCATCAGTGCTGCTCAAAACAAGCAATCTTTCTGTGCTCAGGGAAGTACGGAAAATCTCCTGGTCTAGGGAGAGTAGGAAAAAGGTGACTGCAGTCTACTTTTATGCCTGGAGGATAACAGACTGCCTTAATCAAAAGCATAAATTAAGGAGCTCTGAAAGCTGCTATAATACTTGTAAAAACTCACCTGAGATTTCTACCCAGAAGCTTCACAGCCCACAGCAACTGATGATTGCTTTACAGGAGCGTAATAGAAAGGCCACTGTGATCCCAAAGCACTCCCTATTCCCTGAAAAGTTTGGTATACATGCTGACTCTCTGCCTGGTCCCACACAGAGGTTTTACAGTCCCCTTTACTAACTGCCAAGGTGTGTGAACACCTAATGAAGTGAATTTTCCAAGAAGATTATATGTAAAATAAATTGATTTCTATATCCATTTAGGTTGCCCATGTGCTGAAGTGTGTTATCTAAGTGACATCTCAACCACAATTGAGACACTCTCCAAAGTTTTAGCTAGCAAACATGATTAAAACAGGCCTAGACAGACAAATACTCTAAATGATCATTAATTAGAGGTCTCAGGGCAGACATCTGATAACTTCATCCAAACAACCTGGGAAACATGGCAGAATTAGGGAGGTAAGAGATCATGAAACATGATTGAAATCCATGGCGTTCTTTTAAGTACATGGCTACAGTTCTTCCAATATTGTTATGTCCTGTTCTAGAACTCTTTCTAGTGTTTTAATCATAATGCAATGGCAGATTAGCACTTGTGAGTAAAAGTAGCCCCCCTTTTTATTGTGTTTAGGCTTGGTATTTTGTTGGGTTGCGGGTTTTTTGTATTGTTTTTGTTGGGTGGCTGCGTGTGTGTGGGTGTGTGTTTTTTTGAGAGAGAAGGGTGATGTTTTCATATTTTCCAATTCAAAAACTAGGAGAATACATATGTATGCATTTATACATTTTAAAATTTCATTTTTTATTTCACCTTATACACAATGCAAGTAATTATTTCTCTTTAAGTACAATATAAGTGATACAAAAAGGAAACTGCTGCATTCCACTATTCTACAACCAAACTCAACACAGGCTCTTAGCTCTCAGCATCCTCAACACATCCTTATCCACTGGACAGATGGCTTTTTTTGAAAGCCCCAGCATTAAGAAGACAAGTGGAGGAGCAAAGAAGTCATAGCAGAAGGAAGATGGCATATTATCTAAAGGGAAAATGCATAAAAGATAACCTGAAATGGAGCCAGCATCACTAAATTGAGAAGGTGCTGAAATGAGCTAGTGACTGAAAAGCTCAGATTAGTGCCCTTCTCTCCCTCATTTCTTTGACACTAGTAGGAATATAAAGGGACCAGTTATGACCCAGCCTAAAATATAACTTCTACAAGTAATATTACAAAGAGAAAAAAAGCTATACCTGACTTTGAATTCTAGTATCTTTTTGATTGAATCAAAGTCACAAGCAAAGAAAGGAAATTTAAAAAGCCTAGTTTTTACTTTTGACATTGAAACAAAAGTGAAGCTTTTAATTAAAACAAGAAAAAGAGAAACAAAGCATTCTTTTAAGAAATATGTTTTTCATCCCAAACAAACATTTTTAAAAGGAAATCCATGGAAATATCAATTTTTTCTATTTACATCAGAATCCTGAAATAAGGCTAATAAATTCTGGCATGAAACTTGAACTGGATATTTCAGTTGAAATCACCTTCAGGATGCTGATACATTTAAATACTTCAGTTTTTAAACTTAACCTGAAATGCCACAACAATAGCTACAAAGTCCTGCAATAGGCCCAATCACTTGACCTTACATTGCAAACAGCCTATAAAGAGTTAAATACAG